>NC_045441.1:29978176-30021069 GCF_002776525.5 Piliocolobus tephrosceles | reverse complement strand
AAAGAAAGAAAGAAAGAAAGAAAGAAAGAAAGAAAGAAAGAAAGGAAGGAAGGAAGGAAGGAAGGAAGGAAGGAAGGAAGGAAGGAAGGAAGGAAGGAAGGAAGAAAGAGAAAGAAAGAAGGAGAAAGGCTGGGCACGGTGGCTCACACCTGTAATCCCAGCATTTTGGGAGGCCGAGGCAGGCGGATCAGGAGGTCAGGAGATCGAGACAATCCTGGCTAACACAGTGAAACCCGATCTCTACTAAAAATGCAAAAAATTAGCCAGGCATGGTGGCGGACACCTGGGGTCCCAGCTGCTCAGGAGGCTGAGGCAGGAGAATGGCGTGAACCTGTGAATCCAGGAGGCAGAGCTTGCAGTGAGCCGAGATCGCGCCACTGCACTCCAGCCTGGGCAACAGAGAGAGACTCCGTCTCAAAAAAAAAAAAAAAAAAAAAGAAAGAAAGAAAGAGGGGGAGGGGGGGGGAGAGGAAGGGAGGAGACGGGAGGGGAGGAAACCTTGAACAAGTAATGTTGCATAACAAACAGTTTTTACTATGAGTGGAGTTCAGAGTCTCATGAATATTTCTCTTCAATAAATATTTTAGATATGAAATATGAAGAGGACAAAAATAACATAATGAATACTGATATTACCACATCCAGAACTAACAACTGTCAACATTTGTCTTAGTTGCTTCTAACAACAAAATATACTTTATTAATACTACTAATAATAAATGTTATCTAGTGCTTACCTTGTGCTGGTTCCCTTTCAGCACTATAACAGTTTCACATCCTGTCCAGAGAGGAAGCCCTGCCATGAGTTTAGATGTGGATATTTGGTCTTTTTAAACACTTACATGTGTTTGCACATATAAACATTTATAAACACATCTCTATATAAACAACATATAGTGTTGTGTGTGTGTTTAAAATTTTCATGAATAGGATTATGTGTGTACAATTTGGCAGTTTCCTTTTCTCACTCAACATTATGGGTTGGTCTAGCCTTGTTGATATAAATATCTCAAATTCATTTCTTTGAACTGTTGTGTTTAATTCTATACTAATATATCATTTGATCTATCTATTCCCATAAAGATTAACATTATTCCAAATCATGCTTTAGTGAACACCATGTCTCCTTGTGCTCATACTGGATAATTTCTTTAGATTATGTATTTAGGAGTTGAAATGTTATAGACACTTTCATTTTTCTTAGTTGACTACAACATTTTTCTCGAAATCACCTATGCCAATTTAAGCTCTCAACAGTAGTAAATGTAGTACATTGCAGATGGAATTTCAAAATGGAATAACCACTATGGAAAGAAAATTGTCAGTTGTTTCACAAATTACAAATGCACCTACTCTTTCACCCAATAACCTTACTTCTGAGATTTTGTCCTACAAATATCCCTGTATACATTTGCATAACAGATGAGCAAGATTATTTACTGGAACATTTTTTATGACACCAAAGGACTAGAAACTACCCAATTATCCACCAAGAGAATCCTGTCTAAATTAATTATGGTATATTTAAATGTTAAATGCAGCTATAAAAAATGAAAGTCTTCCTAACACACTAGCATGGGAAAATTACAGAATACACTAAAACAAGCAAAGTGCAGGAACAGTGTATTTTTTGTGTAAGAAAGGGAAAATATAATCATATTGCTTGATTTTGCATAAAGAATTTTTTTTATAAGCGAGAAACAAAAATGGTTACCTAGAGTTGAAGATGGGGAACGATGTAGACCAGGACAGAGGTAGGACAAGATTTCTGTATTGTATTTTATGCCATTTTGGTTCTCATACCATGTAAAAGTACTGCTTATAAAAACTACACAAGCGTATATTTTTTCACATCATCACCAACATCATATTGTTTTGCTTTTAAACTTTTGTATGTTTGACACTGATCTGCATTAATTTCATTAATTTCTGTTATTCTTTAATAATAATTGTGATGAATATTTGTAGACAATAAGAGTTTTATAAGATGTGTAAAGCACAGACTACATGCCTACTACTGTTTTAAGCAGTCTATATTTAACGCTCATCACAAAACTTTGAGGTAGTTGCTATTGTTGTCTACAGCTGACAGATGAGAAAATTAAGGAAGAAAGGTGCTAAGTGACTTGCTCAAAGTAATTATGCTAGTGTACATTCTATTTTGACTTACATTAATTTACAGCCACTTTTTGATGGTGCGGTATTTATTTTTTCTTGTATTTATGCTCATCTTTTTATATTGTCTTGTTTTAAATGTATATCTTGCAAATACAACTGGATTTTAAATAACCTAACTTGAGGTCTCTATCTTTGAATTGAGGGAAACTGCTGATATTATACTTGCTGAAATATTCTTTATTTATTGTTTCAATCATATTTTATGCTTTATATTTATGATTTCTTCTTGCTTTATTTCTTTATTAATTTTCTGAATTCTATTAAGTTAATTACATTTTTATTCTCCTCTGCCCCAGTTTGGAAGTTGCCCTTTCGTTCACCATTAACTCTTTCATTCTAAATTCATTGTTCATTGGGAATAGCAAACTTTTTTATGTCTAAAATATTTTTAATTTCTACTGTTTCATGAATAATGGTTTTCTGTATTTTACATAACATTGTTTGTAATTATATTTTCTCTTAATGCTCTGAAGCCCAGTATTCTATTGCCTTAGGTTATGTATTATTACTGTTAAGAATCATCAAATGATTGCCATTTCTGGGTATTGTCTATTTTATTAGCTTTTAGAATTTTCTCTTCATCTTCAGATTGTGCATTTTCTCTACGATGACTCTATGTAATATAGCCTTTTTTTTAATCCTCAAAACTATCCATCAATAGAAAATATTAGGGCTTAGTTTCAGTTCTGGAAAATTCTAAGCCATCATTTATTTGAACTCTGTCTCTTAACTCTTCTCCCTATTATTGCTTTCTGAATCAGAGAGTTAAGTTGAACTTTTGATCTGTTCTCTGTGTCTCCTGCCTTTCTTCCATATTTTCAAAAACTTCATCTTTCTATACTGATTTCTTAGTTTTGCCTTCCATCTTAAAAATTGTCTTCATCTTTTCCCAGTAACCAGTTTAACTCATCTAATGAAACTTACATTTGATTTTTTGATATATACATCTGTTCTTGCTTTTGTAACCTTCTGTTTTGTTTTTGTTCTTCATTTTCATGAATAGCATTCCATCTTTCCTCTCTTTGAGAACATTGTATTTTTTTATGAATGAACATTTTTCTATTATCTCTATTTTCACATGTGAATTTTTCAATTCGGTGATTCTTTTTATGCATCTAGACTTCCTCATCTGCTTTGTAATTCTCGTTTTAGGGTTCATCTGTGGGGATGTTGCCACCATAGTCTTTAGAAGACACATGGTTCTAAACTAGATGTTAGACTTTACTACCACAAAGATGGCAAACAGGTAGGCCTTCTATTATGCATGTTGAGTCCTGGCCTTGACTGGTAATTCTGCTTCTGTTCCTGAATATGGAACTTCTCCTGCCTTCATTCATGTGAGGCAGCTTGGTCCTACCTCCCACACTTCATGCAAAGAGCCTGCCACATACAGTGTGTGCTCAACCCCGTCCATCCCCATGTAGCTGTAAAACCCAAGGGCAAGGATTTAAGTCCTTCTGATATTTAACCCCTGCTTCCTGCTGTGGATTTGATCTCTGGTTCTGGCCCACAATACATCTTGTAAAGTACTTTGTCAATTTATTTGTATTAGAAGCTTCAGGTTCCAGTGAGTGTTCAATCTGCCATCTTGAACTTTCCTTTCCACATATATCCAATGTCTCCTTCTGGAAGAAGAAAAATTTTTTAGGTGAAGTTTTAACAAAAACTATGTGAGTGGAGTTGAAGTTATGTTTGTCAGGGTATTTATAAGAGAGAAGACATAAGTTGGAGGAAGAACACACAAAGCTTCATCGTCATTGCAATAAACTACTGGCTTCAAAGTGTTAAGGGAAAATATAATTATAAACAATAATATGTTAAATCCAGAAAAACACTATTCATCAAAAAGTAGAAATTACACTTTGGGAGGCTGAGGCAGGTGGATCACGAGGTCAGGAGATCAAGACCATCTTGGCTAACAAGGTGAAACCTCGTCTCTACTAAAAATACAAAAAAATTAGCTGGGCGAGGTGGCGGGCACCTGTAGTCCCAGCTACTCGGGAGGCTGAGACAGGAGAATGGCCTGAACCCGGCAGGCAGAGCTTGCAGTGAGCTAAGATTGCGCCACTGCACTCCAACCTGGGCAACAGAGGGAGACACTGTCTCAGAAGAAAAAAAAGTAGAAATTAAAAATATTTTAAACAAACAATATATTTATGTTTTTATAGTGCTTTTATTTTTGGTTTATAGAGTGGAAATTTCAAGTGCAGCCTTGGTGGTGGTGGAAGTGGATGAGGCAAGCACCCATTCATCACAGCTCACTGCTCTTGGCACTATTGTCTCCCTCTCGTAGGGATATGATGCTCTGTAGCCATGTCTTTAGCAAAAGTCAAAAGGGGAAAACAAGATTGTCTCCAGAATATGTTTTTCAAGAAAAAAAGTGAGAGCCCATTTCTGGAGGATGAGCATGCGTTCCCTGTGCAGAATGGTTTATCTGTCTCAATGGGATGAGGTTGCCTGCTTTGCCCACCACTGTTTGTGGCCTGTCTTTGCAGGCTTTTCTATTTTCCATCCCCATTTCAGACTTTACCTGAGATACACAAGGTTACCTATCAAGTTACAGAAACTCTGCTCCAGATGTGAGAGCCTCTTGAGGATTGTGGATATTTGTTTTATGTATTTTTAATCATAACTTGAAAATGGACATTCATGTGAGCATTAAGGATAAATAGTAGCCAATTCTTCTTCCTGTCTTCCTAATTCACATTTTACGGTATGTACTGCAATTGAAATTGAGATTGATTTCATTGTTTGAAGTATTCTTTGCACTACTCTCCTGATTTTTTGTTTGTTTGTTTGTTTGTTTAAGTCTAGTTGGATCCAACTGAGACCAGGACATGGTAAGCACTACAGAAATACCACTAAGTAGGCAGAGTGAGAAACAAAAATGACAGGATGAAGAAATATCTGACGGAGATGAGTTTATTTATTCGTTTATACATCTTCAGCTCCTTTAATATACCTTCAACTCTGTCTTAGTTCATTCCAGTTGCTCTAATAAAATACCATAAAGCAGAAATTCACTCTTCACGGAGCCTGTGAAGTCCAAAGTGTTGGCAGATTCCATGTCTGGTGAGGGCCCATTTTCTGGTTCATAGAAGGTGATTTCTCACTGTGTCCCCACATAGTGGAAAGGGCGAGGGGTCTCTCTAGGGCCTCTTTTGTAAGGGCACTAATTCCATTCATGAGGGCTCTGCCTCACGACCCAATCACCTCCAAGAGACCCACCTCCTAATATCTTGGAAGGTGTGGGAAGGATGCCAACATATACATTTTGGGAAGACATAAACATTCACACCATGGCAAATGCCCCTTTTCAAAGGCAATGCTGACTCTGACAACCACAGGAGCCCGATGCAAATTTTCTTCTGGAAATTGGGGACAAAGCTTGCTGGTAATGCAGGTATACGAGGGTCACGCCTTGGTTCTGCCACTTCGCCGGCACATGAAGGGAGAGGTTATTTCACCTCTTCAAAAGTGACTCCTCATATGTAACATAAAAACACTGACGTCAGTCCTACTGTGTTAGGAGTGGCTGTCACACCCTGAGTGCTCAATGTCATTGTGATGATTGCTTCAGAAAGATCACTTCACCTCACCAATTTAGCGGCAAATTGCTATTAAAAATGGGCAACAATATAAATAAATACATTTTATTTTTATTTATTTTTTATTTTTTTGAGGTGGAGTCTCACTGTCACCCAGGCTGGAGTGCAGTGGCGCGATCTTGACTCACTGCAACCTCCATCTCCTGGGTTCAAGAGATTCTCCTGCCTTAGCCCCCTGAGTAGCTGGGATTACAGTCACATGACACCACACTTGGCTAATTTTTGTATTTTTAGTAGAGACAGGGTTTCACCACGTTGGCCAGGCTGCTCTCAAACTCCTGACCTTAAGTCATCTGCCCGCTTCAGCCTCCCAAAATGCTGGGACTACAGGCATGAGCCACTACGCCCAGCCAATAAATATATTTTAAAATAGACAAAAACTGTATTCCCCAAGGAAGGCTTACTGACTCCTCTTCTGCACTGAACCAGAATGAAGAATTAGACTGTGATGACAGGGGAAGAAGACCCTAAAAACCAAGGAATTGTGAGACATGTGATGTGTTACTATACAAGGTGGTAGACTGCTGTTTCCCAACAATCTCTAGGAAGGCTTGGAGATTATACGGACACACTGGGGCCTAGGATGGTTCCCTGAATTCCATTTTTACTCTGATTTCTTCCTGATTCTTCTACTTTATCATCATTTTCATACCGAGACTGTCTCCTACATTAAAGCTGCCTCTTCATTTTCATTCTAGATTTTTGGCTTTTCCTTGTACTTTTCTTCTGCTCTGTCTCCTTGCTTTCTTTCTACCCATCAAAGGTTAACAAATAATAATCATGGTAACAATAATAGCAACAATAATAGAAAACCAGTCAAACAGCTACCATGATTGGACATTCGCTATGCAGTAACAGATGTTATCTCCTAGCAGCCACGGTTAGTGGGTATGAGTCTACCAGATCTGGAAAAGAAGAAAATGAAGCTCAGGCAGGCAAAGTAACTTGCCACATGTCCAGGTAGTAGCTGACAGTAGAGTTGGGATTTAGACGTAGATTCGTTGGTCTAACTCATCTGTTCCCTGTGCTTAACCTAGATGCTAAACTAATGACTCATATAAAATAAAATAATGCCATCCACTTATTCAACGTGTCAAATAGTCTACTTCAATTCTCTCATTTTTGAAACGGGTACGTTCTCCAATTCTACCAGCAAGAAATCTCAGGTTTTATCTGAGATTTTATCTAAGGTCAAATAACTAGGAACTGGCAGAGTTAAGTCAAATTAGCTTTACTGGACTGTAAGGCACATATATATTTTTTCACTATGTTAGAGTTTATCCATTTTTGGAGGCCTAATCTTTTCCAAGAAATCACCTCCATAGTGGACTTTCTTTTTTAGAAAATATACAGGGTAGTTTATCTACACATTTTGGCTATTTAAAATAACCTGTGTGGAATTTCCTTGAATATTTCTTCTGTGTTCTAGAAGTTCCAGATATGTCATTTATCCCCATTGAGACTGGAAACACCCTGAGGCACATGCAGAGCTTGGTTTACTTTTGTATTACATACAGGGTCATATGGCACAGGGCTAGGCATTTAGCCCCCAATTCAATTTTTTTGTGAACCAATTAGTTCATTATTACTAGATTTTAAAATTCCAGTAAGTTAACTGATGCCCTCATCCAGGGAATTTTGGATTATTGAATAAGAAGAATATTTCTGGATTCATGCATTTTGGATATAACAAGCATATATCTCACTAACTGAGGAGAGGAAGAAGACGACTTTTATGAAGTGCCAGCCCATGTCTTGGGTCAGGAAATGCCAACCACCCATTTACACACGTGGTGAGGGCAGGTGTTTCCTGAGCATCTCACTATGTGCAAGGCACTGGGCTGAGCAGTCCACAGGCATCCTCTCCTTTATTCCCTATGTCAAAACTTTTACATACCTTGCACACAACCAAAGCTTGAAAATGTCAAAGGACTTACTCCAATTCACTCACCTGCAAGACGGCCAAGCCAGGATTCGATGTTTGCCTTTTTGCAGTCAAGGGGTACAATGGGTGTTTTTTCCCTGAACTGCATCCCCAGAAAAGCAAGGAGACCTACCTACAGAGGGCTGGGTCAGATGGGGCAGGCTTATGAGCCCATGCTCAGAAATAGATGTGAAGGCCTAGGCTTTTGAATCTGGGGTGAGAAGTGAAACATGAACTCTAGCACAGAAACCCAAACTACAACGCATTGGTAAGGCCTCGTTTCCAGCTTCCTCCCCCAAGTCTTTTAGTTCTACCTTCCGGAGGCGCTGGAATTCCAACTACGCCAGAGCCATGAGCCTTTGCATTGCTGTTCCTTGTGACAAAAATTCTCTGATTAAAATCCCCCACAACACACTTGCACCACAAACGCATGCACACCTCTTCAACTAGTCAGGTCATTCTCATCTTTCAGCTTCTAGTTCAAGATCACGTCTTTAGCGAAGCCACCTCTGAAGGCCACCCCACCCTCACCCTGTCCCGTGTGGGTCATGATGTTCGTGTGTCGATGACTCCTCCTGAAATCTGAAAGTTTTTCCTTCAGAGAGTCTTCTACATGTGTAATTAAACAGTCATCAGTGTGGTTACATGATTAACTTTTCCTTTTCCCTGTCAGAAAGCAAGCCTGTTCAGGATAAGACATTAAATTTTTTTGCTCTTTATTCTATGTCTACCACCTGGCTGTGTAAAATAGTTAAGTGTTCAGCAGTTAATTGTTCAATGGATGAATAAATCAATTAATGAAGTTTTTTTTGTTTGTATGTTTGTTTGTTTTTTCAGACAGGGTCTCACTGTCACCCAGACTGGAGTGCAGTGGTGCAATCTCAGCTCACTGCAACCTCTGCCCCATCCAACTCAAGTGATCCCCCCACCTCAGCCTCCTGAGTAATGAGGACCACAGGTGCGCACCACCATGCTGGGCTATTTTAATGAAGCGTTTTAAAGTCCCAAATAATACATCTCTAGATTGAGGATGGTAATCCTAATTCCTAAAGCTATGATGAAAATAAAATGAGATCACCTGTAAAGTGTCCAGGAAAACATTGCTGTTCAATACACGAGCATTCCTGTACTCTTTGGCACCAGCCAGCAGACCACGTGAACGAGTACCAGCAACCCAGGGTCCCTCCCACTGTGGGAGGTAACATTGCAGGTGGTTGCAGTGTACAGACCTAGTTCAAGTTTCAAGTTCCAGATTTTCAATGTACACGTGTGTGAATTTAAGCAACTTTCTCTCTGAGCCTCACTTTCCAGTCTTAAAAATGGAGTTAATACTCCATATAAGACTTTCAACAGTGCCAGGCAAATAAACATGCCCCATGGATATTGTTGGTATTCTCAGGATTATTTCCCTCTTCAGAACTGCCTAGTAGCAGAGCCCACACTTCCTATATGATCTGCATGTTTTTTTTCCATTTTCCATACCTATTTCTCTATTACCCTCCTTAACAATCATTTCCTTTTACCCCCTGATTTTTTCCCCTACTTTCAGTGGGGTGGGGGATGAGTTGACAGGCCAGGACACCAGGGGACACCCCCAACGTTCATGAAGCTGGGTGAAATTCTGAGTTCTGGAAGCTGTTGGCACGAGAAATCATATTCATATGCAGGTATCGTTATGAAGGCTGATACTTCTCCCCATTCCAGATCCCAGAGGCTTCTGTGAATTATTTTAAGACTGCTTTTATATTGGAGGCAGGAGGAAAAACTGTAGAGGGGCATCATTTTTATTGGCATCTGTGAATTCTTTGAAGATTTTATTGTTGAATTAAAAGTTTCTAGCTGGGCAAGGAGAGGTAGCCACATAGTAAGCCTGGTCCATTGTCACCTGCCCCCTATTCCCATCCATTCCTCCTGCCACCACCCCCAACCCATACACCCAGGCATCTTCCATAGGAATAGTTGACTGTTCTCTCTCAGCCCCAATCTTGAGCTATCCTCGGCTTTTCAACCTGTCTCCTACATCCGTCATCTCAATCCAAGACCTTCTGCAATAGGATGTTTCAACCTAACAAGGTTGGCATGAGATCTGACAAGGTTGCAAGTGCTGTGGGCCCAGCAATATGAATAAATGCTGATTTTATTCTGGTATATTTTGGAGGTATACTTGAATCTGTGAATCAGGAAATTTCAAGTTGGGGAATGGAAAGGTAAGAAAAATGTCACTTTTCCCTGTTCTGACACACCAAATTTTTTTAAGTAAATTATGATTACCCTCCTAACATTTGTATTTTGGTCCCTTCATAATTTTTGTTGCTATTTTTCTGCTCTCTGACATGGTACATATTTCTTGATGCCTTGTTTTTACAACTTTTATTATAATACTTCCATTTTTACACACATTTGCATATTATATTCTTGTTAGAGCATCCTCGTGGGGATACCTGGTTATGGATCTGAGAGAGGCCCAAAGGATTGTGTCATACTATTGCCACCCTAGTGGCATTCTATTTGGAATTTAAGTCCAACTAAGGTTTACTACTAAAATAAAAATTCCTACTTTATAAACTCTGATTATTTCTTGATTCCTGCATACCTGTTTCTACGGCAAAAAGAGAAAACATAGAATGTTTGCTTGCTGTAGTTTCAGCTAGCATTGCTGTGCTTGAAAATCCACAGGCACCGTATTTGCTCCACTGACTGGCCATTTCTGAAATAGTACCACTATCAGGTAGATCAGATTGCTGGCAAAAGCTTTGGCACCAAAGAGATTCAACAAATACATTTCATCACACTGACCCTGTACTAACAGCAACTTTATGTGGATAACCTCATGGGAATGGAAGTTGAGAAAGAGCTATTTCAAGGCTGCCAATTCCTTAATCTCTGCTCTGTTCAAAATGCAAACTTGCTGCTTTTTATGCTCACAGTAGTAAAACAAATCTGTGGGATTTTTTAATCCTCAGCATGGGAAGGTAGAGAGAAAAGTGAACAAGGGGAATCCCACAAAAAATATCTACAGTCACAATAGAGAAAAGATAATGAGCAGCGAAACACCTTCTTAAAAAAAAAAGAAAAACAAAAAGGAAAAAAAATATATAGGAAATTCACCCAACCTCAATTATAGGAGGGCAAAAAATAGCTTTTATTTGAAGCACCAACACTCACTTCTTTGTTACAGAAAACTAGAGCAACACTAGGCAGACTTGGAGGCTCCTAAGTTATCAGGGAACTGTTTCCTGGGAATATGTTCACCCGTTCCATGCAGCCTGCTTCATAAAGGCAGAATGAGTAGTGCAAATAAATTCTGTAAAACAGATGAGTGTTCCATGCTTTGTTCTAACAACTATGATATTGATGTAATGGAAATTTCAGGAGATGTCTAATCGGCTCTGCCCACAGTTGGATGGCTGCCAGGGCGGACCCTGACTATTCTTGCTACAGCCAAGCACTCTCCTGCCACTCAAGGCCTCTATGCTGACCAACCTGCTATGTCCTGGCTTGAATGAAGCCCCCCGAGAGGCGCTCATTCCGCCCAGGCTGTGAAATACGGACGTCGCTGTGAGATAGGGAGGTGGACCAGGAGCACAAAGACACAAATACGGAGACCCACTTATCTTGACCACGGTCTCCAGAGCAGCCATGTGGAAGGGTTCCATGGCCTTGGGCTCCCAAGTATCTGCTGTAAGCCTGTCTGTGACCCTGGGATCCTTCTGTGCCTTCTGACACCATCCTCATAACTGCTAGTGGGGGTGGGATCAGGACAGAATGGGACTCCAAGTGGTTTTCAGAACATTGAGAAAGAGGCCCTTAGTCCCCTTTCTCTGTTAGTCATTACCAAATGATGGTTCTCAGCGGGCGATTTAAACAGTGTGGTAGCTTTGTTATGACTATATAGAGTGATTCCAAACCTATTGAACGATTTTTTATTGTGATTTATTTGTGTTCCTTAATTGAAACAAAATGGTACAGCCTTCTATAATAATGGTACCAAGCCTTACAGCCCATAATAATGTGCAATGCTACTTTTTTTTTTTTTTTTCTTTTATGGGGTCTGGCTATTTAAGTTCGTCCTAACTGCTTGTATGTCTGAGTGTGACATTCCAGATTGGCTACAACTGAGAGAGCCCTGCAATGTTCATTTCTAAATCCAATCCTCACAGCCTTGTTATCTTTGTCAGAACAACCTAGTAACTGCTTCCTCAATGTTTTAATTTAGATTTCTGAGATACATGAAGAATTTAGATGTTATCCCCGCCCCCACCCCCACCTTAAAAATGTGGCAGTGCCTCACTGTTTCTAGGACAGGCTAAAAAGAAACAGATCAAGCAGCAGTGAAGCCCTGAAATGTTATTCTAAGGAGTTTTCAGATTTCAGTCCTTCTGTACAGTAGTTGGGCCTCACTCAGGGATATACTGCTCAGGAAAACAGTCGTGGCATGGTCAAAGGATGATGGTGATGTTCATTTAATGTTAAACAGCAGGCAGCTAATTGTTTCAATTCTACAGTTTCCAGGGGTCTTAACTGAAAAAGAAAACGAGAACAACTCCTATTTCTTTTACTACAAATCTTTAATACAAACACTTTTTCAAGGCCCATGTACAACAATGCATCTTTTCATCAGTTTTTTTGGAATGTTCGTAGTTGTATATATTTAAGTTAAGCATTATTTGGTGGGATTGAAAGGGGAGACCAAGTCATTTTATGAGTAGAAGCTTTCTGGATGCAGAATTACTAGTCCTAGCTAGCCCCAGAGTTTTTGGGGCAAAAAGTCTTTGTAGCAATTCCATCTAACCCTGTTTGGACTTGAAAACACCTTTGCATTTTTCCCCCCATTTTGTCCTTGAGAAAGTCAGGTGTCCATGGTTAGTATATCTGGACACTAAACCAGATACTCAATCCAAATTCAGGAAAGACAAAGAACTATTGTGATAGGATAAATGCTTCCTTCTCAGGCGGCATTTGCAGTTTCACTGTCTTTGTTTTTCAGTTCACTGCTTTGGTGAGGTCTCTAGCAGCTGACAAACAGAGCCTAAAATTTAAGACAGTCTGCAAAGGTCAAGTCCGCTTTCTTTGCACTTTTTGTGAAAGAAGAGCCCAGGCATCTTGCCTTGGAAAAGTAGCAAAACAAGACAAAAGAGAGGCTTAAGCATTTATCTATCGGAATTCTTTTGCATCCTAGACAACATCCTCATATTGACGTTCTTATTACACTGTTGAACTCCACTGTCAACAGAATTTTTTTACAGCGTTTTGGATTCTGGGACTCTGAGATATGATAAAGTAGTGTATTTGAAATCTCAAGAAAGAAAAAAAAAGAAAGCAGCAATCTCAACAAGGGCAATGGCAAACAGTTGGGACAACAAAAAGGAAAACATGATACTAGCTTACTAAGCCAACTTCTAAGTGTAGAGCACTCCAAGTTAATTTCAAAAGCTAATTGCAAGCATTAACTATTGTGATCTTTGTAGGAAAATCCAATAAAGCTGTCAAAGGGCTTCAGTATTAAGTACTTTGCGGTTGGGAGATATCAATTTGTTTGCTTTTGGATTTGTTTGTGCCTTTAGTCATTTAGGTGCTGTTTTTTATTGTGATGGTTTAGCTTTTTTTGCATAAATAGAACCATTTTTCCATTACTGAAGCAAAAGAAACAGTTACAATTCCTGCACGTTTTGGGCAGATAAAGATCAGCAGGGAAGTGAATATCCATTGTCTTCCTTTAACTCTCTCCTCAGTCGGTAACTGTATCCTTTCAGTTTTCCCCAAAAAACTTTTTCAGGTTGGGAACACAGCAACCAACGTTTTTTTTTTTTTTTTTTTTTTTTTGAGATAGAGTCTCACTCTGTCGCCCAGGCTGGATGGAGTGCAGTGGTGCGATCTCAGCTCACTGTGCAGGCTCCACCTCCCGGGTTCACGCCATTCTCCTGCCTCAGCCTCCCGAGTAGCTGGGACTACAGGCGCCCACTACCACGCCCGGCTAATTTTTATTTTTAGTAGAGACGGGGTTTCACTGTGTTAGCCAGAATGGTCTCTATCTGTTGACCTCGTGATCCGTCCGTCTTGGCCTCCCAAAGTGCAGGCATGAGCCTCCACACCTGGTATTTTTTTTTTTTTTTTTTAGAGCAATGGATACTTCTTAGAATAAGGTTTCCCCGCTCCTCTCCCCACCCCCAGCTTAATTCATCACCATACAGGTGGAATATGTTTGCCTACCAATTGCATTTGGCATCCCAGAATGAGAGGAAGGTGCCAGGTCAGAATAGCAGGGAGCAAATCTCATGACACCAACAAGCAGAAGAAAAAGAGATCTCAAAATCAAAAAAAGTCTTTTTGTTTGGAGGACAAGGTTGGAGGTAATGGAGAAAGAAGGAACTTCTTTGGGGAGAGAACTCTTTTCTTTCTTTTCTTTTCTTTTGTTTTCTTGTCTTTTTCCCTCCCTCCTTCCCTCCCTCCCTTCCTTCCTTCCTTCCTTCCTTCCTTCCTTCCTTCCTTCCTTCCTTCCTTCCTTCCTCCCTCCCTTCCTTCCTTTTTCTGCTTACAAGGAAAGAAAGTGTGCCAAGCCTTTGCACTTAGAAGCAGCTGTGGATATACATGTTGGTTGTTCAGAGAGGAACGCATTCATTGCCTGTTGACATTCCTACTGAAAGCCAGGATTATAATTATCTTTTCCTAATGGCTTTAAAAATCTTTAAATAGAAAAAAAATGTATCTCTATTTCTATACTGTTTAGGTCCAATTTCTTTATGAATTATAATTTTAAGTCTTTGAGTTTGTCCTTAGTCCATCAACACACCCATCTCAAACTGCTAAAGACAGTTAATTTCATTTATTTATTTATTTGAGACAGGGTTTCACTCAGTCACCCAGCCTGGAGTGTGATGGCATGATCTCAGCTCACTGCAACCTCTGCCTCCTGGGCTCAAGCAATCCTCCCGCCTCAGGCTCCTGAGTAGCTGAGTTGACAGGTGCACACTGTCACACTCAGCTTTTGCATTTTTAGTAGAGATGGGGTCTTTCTATGTTGATTTAAATTTTTAAATAAAATTATCATTATATATGTCCTGAACGGTCATTTGATACCATATATGCCCTGTATGTTCAAATGT
This sequence comes from Piliocolobus tephrosceles, assembly GCF_002776525.5. NCBI lineage: Eukaryota > Metazoa > Chordata > Mammalia > Primates > Cercopithecidae > Piliocolobus > Piliocolobus tephrosceles. The sequence continues at coordinate 30,006,256 of NC_045441.1, read as the reverse complement.
TGAAAACAAAAATCAATCCTTCATTCTAGTGTATGAACTTGACCAGTGTTCAGATACTTAAAGTTTGCATGAGACTTGGATTTTGCTAGAAGGTGGAAATCACAGCTGCTGGTATTGTATCATTGAGCCCAGTATCATAGACAGCCAAGCACTTATTATAATGCTGGTAAAGGAGTGCCCAGGGCATGTAAAATGATTTTGATTTAAATTTAAACTCTTGGTAATGAAATGTCAGTACTTACAGAAAAAATGATATTCAGGTACATTTCAAAAAGGAACTCCTTTACTTTTCATCATTCAGCGGTTTCCTGGTCTGCCACTCTAGTGAAAATCTCTTTTCTGCTTGCCCAGTATCCATTACCCTCCTTTTGGTGACACCTCGCATTTCCTTAGGGGACTATCTACTCCCACGACCCTCCTTCCTCACTGCTCTGTCTACAGCCCCTTCCGTCCCTAACCACTATGTGGTTTGAATTAGACTATCTCCATCCCTGGCTGCAAAGTTGGGCTTATGACCCAGAATTAAATGCAATGTTTATCCCACTGGCCATAGTCATTGGTTCATGGATGAAGATAAACGCAGTCAAAGCAAATCAAACCTAACACAGGACTTCTGTGGGAAAGATTTAGAGATGCTGAGAGAATTGGCCATAGTATGGGCTTCAAGCTGCTGAGGAGCGATTTTGCCATCAAGAAGGAAGTACATAGAAGGACTAGAAAGAAGTGGAAAATGTTTCCGCACACTTTTACAAGGTAGAGCCAACAAATCTTACTGAGTTCACTGGATATATGTATGGCTTGAATGTATGTGATGAGAAAAGCCAGAACTCTTGGATATGTTCTAGATTTGGGACTGAAAAACTAGGTAGATATGATTGCCATTTGCTGAGTTAAGAAAAGATTGAATGATATGGGGGGAAAAATCAACTCTTGTCGAGTTAGGTTCGACATGTCTTTCAGACATTCAAGTAGAGATGCCAGTATGGAAATCTGTGAAAGAGGCAGGTTTGGATAGGTGGATGTGGGGTCACCAGCCCTTGGTTGGCATTTAAAACCAACCAAGCTGGACTGAGTTCTTGGGCGCATGCCCATTTGTGTCCAGGGTCAGGAGGAGGCCTTCGCAATAAAACTGAAGTGTCTCTGCACATTAAACAATTTATGATCTATTTCTTGATACATTTCCAACCTTTTCTCTCCCTATCTCCTTCCTGTACCTTGCATTTCAGACAATTTAACTTCCTGCAGCCCTTGACTAAGATGGCTCAGTTTTCCCCTAGGACTGTGAAAGACTTGTCTTGTCTATTGGAAGTGTCCTCCTATCCCACTCCAACATACCTTTGGTTTTTCACAATTTAATTTAGAAATCACTTCTTTTCAGACTCCCTCTCTTGAGTTTGCATTGGGGTCCAAGAGGAACTCAGGTGTTCCTCTTGCTAGTTTATTATCATGCTTGGTCTATTTGTTTCATTAGAAAGCTCCCTGGGATCAGAGGCTGTGTGATTTGTTCACCTTTGTATCTTCGGAACCCTCAGTGGTAACTGGCTCTTAGTAAGTGCTTAAAAAATATGTACCAATTTGGTACCTATCTGACCAACTGATTTACCACCCTATTGATTGTTTTTCCCCGAGTCCTACCACTACTCTAGAAGAGATTCACCTAGTACTGTGGTTCTCAAACATTAACAAGCATCAACATTACCTGGAAGACTTGTTAAAATGCAAATAGCTCTACTGTACCCCGAGAGTTTTTGATTCAGTGGATCTCAATGGGAACTGAGAATTCGCATTTTTAATAAGTTCTCAGGTGATGGAGAGGTTTCTGGTCAAGGTCTACACATTGAGAATTACTGCCTAGGAACTTCCTCAAGTAAATCATTCTCACTGCTTTCTCACCTCTACCTTACGCCTGCCTAATTAGCTCAGCTCCAAAACTTGGAGATGCCTCAAATTTTAATTACATGAAGCTGTGTAAAAACGGCTTGATTTATTTGTAATCCCAGCACTTTGGGATGCTGAGGTGGGCGGATCACGAGGTCAGGAGATTGAGATCATCCTGGCTAACACGGTGAAACCCCGTCTCTACTAAAAATTCAAAAAATTAGCCGGGCATGGTGGTGGGCACCTGTAGTCCCAGCTACTTGGGAGGCTGAGGCAGGAGAATGGTGTGAACACAGCAGGTGCAGTTTGCAGTGAGCCGAGATCATGCCACTGCACTCCAGCCTGGGTGACAGAGGGAGACTCCGTCTAAAACACACACACACACATGGCCTGATTTCTCAGTGTTGCACCAGATATCCATGTGGCTAGTTTCTTCTGGTGCGCAAAGAGACACAAAGATATACCTAAGTGAAATTTACCTATCTTATGCAAAAGTTTATTAAAATGCTTCCATGTAAAATTACAGTAAAACACTCCATTGGCCAAGCCTGGATAAATACAAATTTTTCCTATGTCTCAGGTTGTGCAAGGGGCACCCAGTGTTACACTTCATGTTGCTTGAGTTATTAAGGGAAGTTCTGTCAACAGATGAATCAGAGCTTTCCAGAGCCCAGTTCTCAGTGAAAAATTACCACGTGTAAGTTGGCTGGATTTTAACCTGTATCAGATACCACAAGGGCTCACCGCCTTAAATACTCTCGGCCTCACTTTGTCTTCTTCTTGTTCTTCTGTGTGTGTGTGTGTGTGTGTGTATAGAGACAGGGTCTCACTTTGTTGACCATGCTGGTCTTGAACTCCTGGCTTCAAGAGATCTTCCTGCCTCGATCTGCCAAAGTGTTGGGATTATAGATGTGAGCCACTGCAGCTGACCTGGCCCTACTTTTTAAATATTTTTTTAGGGCAAGGTCTCACTCTGTCACCCAGGCTACAATGCAGTGGCACCATCATAGCTCACTGCAGCCTGGAACTCCTAGGATCTAGTGACACGCAGCTAGAATTACCGGTGTACACCATCACATCTGGCTAATTTTTAAACAAAAAAATTGTTGTAGAGGTAGGGTCTTGTTATATTGCCCAGGATAGTCTTGAACTCTTGGTCTCAGTAATCCTCCCCATTGGGCCTCTGGCCCTGCTTCTTACTCCAGCCACTGCTGCAGTGACCTATTTTGTGCAAGCTTCAAACAACTTTGTTCAGGTGCAGTCTGATGGTGCTTCACCTCACCTGGACCAAGTCCTTATTGCTTCTGCCCCAGATTTTTGCTGACCCTCTGGTGAAGGGTACCTACAAGATCTTACCCTGTACTCATGTGTGAACTTCAGGGATCCAATAGTTACACATTTTCCCCTTCTGTCCTTGGACACACATTGATAATGCTTCTTAGAAGGTCCTCTAAGACAGAGCACCAGTCTCTGGACATGGCCAACTTGATCCTGTATCCCTGAATTGGCTTTTTCTGCTCGCCATTACTCCTCAGTCCCTTATTTCTACTCCCTGGGATCACATTCTCAATGAAATTATTCTCATACAAGCTTTTGTCTCAGCTATGGAGGGAATCCAGGCTAAATTATGGCCCAAAACAAATAACCATATTGAGAGGTGAAGGTTTTGCTTCAGGAGGTATGTAAGACCAATGTGCACTGCAAAGTCAAATTACAAGTAAATACAAAATAACAATAGATGTGATTGTTTTTCACTTAACTGCATAGTAGGAAATCTCTGACTTGAGTGATTTGAAAGCTTTGGAAGTAATCCTCTGTACAAGTTTAGAGCACGGATTAGAAAATTCTGTGTTTGTTTGAGAGAACATGTAACAATTTTACTGAGCAGAGAGAAAAGAAAATCATCCCTTTGTCAAACGTTTGGAAATTCAGGGCCGATAAAAGTATTCCCATCCAGCTAAATGTGGGAATTACTAATGATGATAAAAACAATATGATTTAGTGATATGTATCTGAAATATTTTCAACTTTATATTGTGAATAATAGTAATTATTATCTCCTTCATTTGTACAACAGTTTGTACAACCTCAGACTTTTTAAGCACGCTGAAATTTCAGTTGATTTTTTCAGCCAGCGTGGGAGTGAGATAAGACAGGTATTAGTTTTTTCATCTGTAAAATGATGTAACTGAAGCTCAACTAGGTTACTTCCCTCCTGCGACAAGGTCCCTTCTAGTTTCTAAATTTTCTATGATTTTATTTTAAGGTTAAGAAAAATCAGAAGTTAAGCAACTTACTTAAAATGGCAGAGCTAGTTAATGTGGAGAAGAGGGAGAATCCAGGTCTTCTATCTCCCAGGTTACAATCTTTTAAAATGACCACCCTAGGCAGTGAGGTGATAAGGCCCCCATTGCCCCTGGGACAAAATCCAATGGTGATGATTCCTGGAGCCCACCACTTTCTCCAGGGATTCCAGGGAACATGTTTTGCCTTTCCAAAACACTGCTGCAGGGACTGTAACTCAGCACAACAGGTTGTCAAGAAGTGCTAGATTAAAAAATAATAATAAAGCAAGAAACACCTAAAAGTTTAGTTTGAATGCATGTTTGTCTTGCAAATTATTTTACAAAGACTGAAGCTAATTCAGTTGCCTGTAATTACTTTCTAAAGCAAGCACAGCCATGAGCGAGCTTTATCACGATCGTCTTTTCTAATTGGCTTTATTTCCATGGCAGCCAGATCTTTCACACATAGGACAGGGCCTCTTGCTTACCCTGGAGGGCACAGAGCATCCGGGTACCCACATGGGGTGGCCAGATGTCCTAGATTAACCAGAATGACAGGGGAGCTGGAGCTACTGTCTGTCTTGTTGTGTGCAGACATTCTGTAGGGAGTGTCCTTCGAGCACAAGGCTCTCAGAACCCTTTGAAGGGGAGACACTCATGTCTTTCACCATTTTGATCTCCGGAGGATGAGGAATGAATCTCTCACACCCAGCCCTAGGGAATTCTTGATTGCTTTTGTTTAAAAGGAAATGTTTCCAGTTCTATAAAGAGCTTTTCTTTATTTCCAAGAAGAAAGGAATGATACAACTTTACACATTTTGTGAGACTCTTAAGGGGGGCATTCCTGAAAGTTTGCCACTTGGGATAGATTACTAAGAGATTCCAGGGAGAGAAGGAGAGAGGGAGTCAGGCACAAAAGCTACTGACCCACAGGAGATATTGTCTTCTGCACAGTAATAGCGGGAAGGGACTCTCAGGAAGCAAGAGCGGGAATTTGGGACGGGGGCAGAAATTCCAGTGTATTGCTAGAGCGCCATCTATTTACAGGGCCCACAGGCACTCTTGAAATTGTCATTAATCAGTGCTTCTCCTTCTGAAGAAGAAATGTGTTTTCTATAAGTCAGTTCTTATGAATAGGGCTGATTACAAAGTCAGACATGAATTAGTGTGCAGTCCCTAAAGTCCCTGAATGCCACACCAAGGCAGGACTTTTAAGTGCAATTATAACTTCTGGAACCAGCATAACACGATGTTCTGCATTTGAAAATCTGGGAAAGCATCTGCATGAATTTCTTATTCCATTTGCTATTTGCATACTTGCAAAATGTAAAAACCTGCTTTGGCATATGTCAGAAAAACTACAAAATCCCTTTCAGAATAATGGAAGTAAAAAAATATATAAAATGCAGTGTAAATATTTGGGTCAAAAGCTTGACAAGGGCAATGCCACATTTTTCTTTCATTTTGTTAATAGTTTCTTGCTTTTCTTAGCACAGTAATTTCAATGGACAAGCAGTTAGGTGAAAAAGTATCAATTTCCCTCACTTACAGGGGAATTCCTCTCTAATTAAATGGCAGAGCTAAAAGTTGGCCTTTACCAACCAGATTCTAGTGCCAGTTAAACTCCTAGCGGGTTTTGAGTGGCCCGTGGATCTACATTACCAAGCCAAAACTCCTCTTGAGTTTCAGCATCTCTGCCCCTGCCCACCCCCGCTGCTGCAGCTCCTTTCTGTAGCCACCTCTGAATTGCAGTGGGTAATTTTTCTTAGTCTCAGTTAGTGAAGGTATAAGCAGACTCATTTTGCTGCTTTTACTTTGAGGTCTCAACTTTGTAAATTTGCTATCAAATCTGTAGTTAGATATAGGTTCTCAGGTGTAGGGGATAAGGAGGATAATTAGTTGAGTTTTAATTTTTTTCTTTTTGAATTACATTTCCAGGTGTACAGACAATAAAATCATTCCAAACAAAGTCTAAGACCCTTTTGTATGGTCAGGAATGGACATAAAGTAATAACTTTTGAATGAATAACAATGAATGAATGAGCAAATGGGAGGTTTCAGAAACCCCACATTGAAAAATTCCTCCTGGCCTCCCTGTGTGTGGCTATTTGCTCAGCACATAGGTATCATGTGCCTCTGTCATGCCAGGTGCTGTTCTTTCCACCATGAATAGGAAGACGAATTGGCTTTCATATTTGAGAAGCTAATTCCCTCTCAAAGATGAAAAACCCATAAATGGTTATAATGCCAGATACTGGAGGCCATAGTGGAAGAGTGGGTGGGAGCTACCAACAGTCACCAGGGGAGAGAGCAAAATCCAGGGTCCCTAGCTTAGCTCTTAGCAGTTAGGTCGATCAGGAGGTTGTCCTCAATCAATGGGCTGTCACTTTTGCATCAGGACATTGGCCAGAATAAATGATTTGTGCAGTCTCTGGGGCCGCGGGCTTTCATAACAGGCAGGGTCATGGTCTACCCACACTATTTTTAAAGTAGTCTATTTTTAAAATAACCTTTTCCTTAATTCCAAATGTAATGCCGTATAGGTTCATTGTAGAAAACTTGAGGCCACCCATCTGGTAACTCCTGACCCTGCGACTCTTTCTAGCATGCTTTATAAGTTTCAATTATTATTAACAGTGTTGACTGGGCAAAAAGTATGCCCAATCTATGAACTAAGCAGCTGCCTCGTTGAGGGGGTTTGGTGCCAAAGCTCTGCCCGGCAGAGATGGTGATGATTAACTCGATAGGAATTTGATCTTAAGAGTTGACTGTTGAAAGCAAGGACAGAGAGAAGCTGAGAGGCACAGGGAGAAGTGGAGGCACAGAAATCTGCTGGCCCAATATAATGGAAGGGCATGACAAAGGAAGCAGTAATTCTAATAACTGAAATTTATTAAGTGTGTATTATGTGTCAGGTACTATTCTAAGTGAGTTTTACATATAGTAACTCACTTCAAAGTTTACAATGACTCTAAGGATTTCTAACCTTCCAATGAGAAATGGAGGAACAGAGAGGTTAATTAATTTGCCCAAGGTAACACAGAGAGGAAGTGGGAAGTCTGAGCTATAAACCCAAGTAGTCTGACTCTAGAGTCCAAACTCTTAGCATTATACCCCACTGCTTATCAATGGAGAATATATATAAATACATATATGTTTATATGTATGTGAGTGTATATGCATATATGTATGTGTGTAAGTTTATATGCATACACTGATATTTTGTCAGTGAAACTGGCCAGAAAGAGGGTGACCAGATAACCTCAATCAGTATATCCAGAAAACTCTTCAGGTTCCTAAATCATGTCTCCTTGTCCCGGTAGCAGCTGCTACTCCTAGGCTCCTGCCTGACTCTTGGGTGCGTGACCAACCACCCTATTTTGTCCATAATGTTTCTGGTTTCAATATTGAAAATCCTCTGGTTGGATTCTCATCTTCCTCATTTCTACCCACTCGTCACAATAGGACCCTGCTGATTAGAAAAGCCTGGCTGTCTTTCTTCTTTGTAACCTTAAAAAGCTTGGTCAGCATCCCTGCCTTCAACCACTGAACTCCCTTTGCAAATCCTTTCCCCTCAGACCCTCACCATTCTGCTCTTCCTTTCCTTCTGACGGTACTGGAAAGGTGGCATAGTTCCCTCCCTCCCCTCTCCCTACAGGATCTCCTTCAGGCATTGCTCCCCACCCCTCATATGGTAGCAGCAATGACTGACCACACCTTGGCAGAGCACTTTCCTCATAGGTCACCTCACCTGATCCCCTCTGATGACTCTTCAGCTCAGAGGAGGGAACCCATTTGAGAAAACAACCTCAAAGTGTGTCAGTTCTATCTTCCATCTGATGCAAAAACTCCCATTCCTGCATGGCAAATCATACTTTTCATTTTCCACAGCTTTAATTTTTAGAAAGTTCCCCCTTACGCTCATGTGAAATATTACTATGACAAATTCCTTTTTTTTTTTATGAAGCCACCAAGAGAAAAGTTTGTACCAGTAGACTAATGGTCTCCATGAAGGGAGTAGAGATCACACAGAGTGGAAAGAGGGATGGATTCAGAAGCTTCCCTGCTACACAAGGGAATGGAGAGTGTGGGTACCTCAGTTCAGGAAAATAAATGCACCCACAGTCCCTTGGATGGACCAGGTTTTTAACCTAGAAAGACAACTAGCAAGCAAAGTGGGCCTGGGCACCGCTAGAGGAAAACAGAATAGTTTTCGGAAGCAATGTAATGGCTTCAGGGAAAACTATAGAATGGTGGTGCTATGATTTGAACGTGTCCCCCAAAGGTGTGCATGTTGGAAACATAATTACCAATGCTGTTGTGTCCAGAATTGGTTCCTTCCAGTGGGTTCTTGGTCTCACTGACTTCACAAATGAAGCTGCGGACCCTTGCGGTGAGTACTACAGTTCTTAAAGATGGTATGTCAGGAGTTTCTTCTTTTAGATGTTCAGATGTGTCTGGAGTTTCTTCCTTCTGGTGGGTTCATGGTCTCGCTGACTTCAGGAGTGAAGATGCAGACCTTCACAGTGAGTGTTACAGCTCATAAAGGTAGTGTGGACCCAAAGAGTGAGCAGCAGCAAGATTTACTGTGAAGACTGAAAGAACAAAGCCTCCACACCATGGAAGTGGAACCGGTTACTGCTGCAGGCTCGGGTGGCCAGCATTTATTCCTTTATTTGGCCCCGCCCACATCCTGCTGATTTGTCCATTTTACAGAGTGCTGATTGGTGCATTTACAAGCCTTTAGCTAGACACAGAGTGCTGATTGGTGCATTTACAATCCCTTAGCTAGACACAAAAGTTCTCCAAGTCCCCACCTGACCCAGAAACCCAGCTCGCTTCACCTCTCACTACCATGTTGGGAGATGGGGCCTAATAAGAGGTGACTGGGTCATGAAGACACAGCCCTCATGAATGAATGAATGTTATTTGCAGGACTGAGTTAGTTATCGTGAGAATATGCTGTTATAAAGTATGTTTGGCCCCTGGTGCCTTTCTGTCTCATGTGTCGCTTCCACCGTCTGCCATGGAATGACTCTTGCCATATGCCAGCTTCATGTTTTTGGGCTTCCCAGCCTTTAAACCATGAGTCAATAAATGTTTTTTTCTTTATAAATTACCCAGTCTTTGGTATTCTATTATAGCAACAAAAGACAAACTAAGACAGGTAGCAAGAGGAACTAAAGGGGGTCTGAAAGGACCACATAAGTCAACACCCTCATTTTCCAGCTGAGCCATCTGAGGCATAGGGAGAGGACAAGACAAGGATCTAAATAACAATGGCTGAGGTGGAGGCAGTGCACATCCAGCACGGTACATGGGTAATGAATAAAATGAGTTGCATATTAAAGCTAATTTGACCAAGCCATAAAGAGTTGTTGGAGGGAGACTCATGACTGGAAGGCAGCAGTGCAACTGTACGCTTTCTACAAGGCCGACTGGGGCAAGCATCCAACCTTGACAGCACCAGCAGAAGGGTGCCCCGTGGGTTGGGAGACACAGAAAAAAGAAAGCAAGGAACTTCACCCTATTTGTTTGGGACACTTGTGATCACTGTTTTCAAATACAAGACATGTTCTTATCTGGAAGAGTTAAGAAAACTTCTTAAATTAAAAGTACATGTGTTCATTATATTTATTGCTGAACAACTTGGAAAAATATTAAAACTTTTGAAAAAGTGACTGTTTCTACCTGGAAGTAACACTATTAACATTTTATTTAAAAATTTCCAAGTGTCTTTTATGCCATCATATTTTTTAAAAGTTCAGGTCATATTACATATGCAATTTTCTATCTTATTTTTAATACTTGGCATATTATTGGTATTTCTTCATGTTATTGAAAACTTCTCATAGCTATTAAGAACCAGCATAGCATTACATTAAATGGATAATTTATAATTTATCTCATAATTTCTGTAATAGATATTTGATTTGTGTCATCATAATATAATTGCACTGTGACAAAAAGAATCACATGTTGATCTTTATTTTCTGTTTGTGAATAATTATCTTGGTATATATTCCAAGAAATAAAAATTATCTGGCCAGAACACGTACTGTTTTAGAGTTGTTGATAAAATTACAAAAAATCTTTAGAAAAAAATTGTAAAAATTAACACCACCACAGCATTGCACACAGATGCCCATTTCACAAGCCTTCATCTACAAAGACCTTCATCTATAATAATCATATTATGTATTTGCTAATTTTGTAGATGTAGCTTTATTGTAGTTTTAATTCATTGATAATAAGTGAGATTGAAAATCACAATATATAAGAACAAATGCCATGCAAGAAAAGTTGGAAAGCCTAAGAGACCAATAACATAAATACAAGTTTTAAATCGTCTTAAATAATATCTCCTTGTACTCTAAAATAGTACTCTGTTTAACCACATTAGATGTAGCCATAGGGGAGTTCTTTTAAATGTTTAAGGGACAAGTAATTGTAATTGTGTGGAAGAACAAAATTTGAGGAAAAAATTAGAACTCATTTGTTATCCTACCAGAGATGATACAAACGCCTGAAAAAAGTAACACATGCACACACACACCCACACACACACCCAAAGCTGAAAGTAATTCACTCATAAGCACAGATATTAAGTTTATTATTAAAATCCAAATCCAGAAATTCATTTTAAAAATACCCCCAAAAGCCAGCTGGGTGCTGTGGCTCACACCTGGAATCCCAGCACTTTGGGAGGCCGAGGTGGGCAGATCATGAGGTCAGGAGACTGAGACCATCTTGCTAACATGGTGAAACCCTGTCTCTATTTAAAATACAAAATATTAGCCAGGTGTGGTGGCACGTGCCTGTAGTCCCAGCTACTCGGGAGGCTGAGGCAGGAGAATTGCTTGAACCTGGGAGGCAGATGTTGCAGTGAGCCGAGATTGCACCACTGCACTCCAGCTGGGCAACAAAGCAAGATTCCATTAAAAAAAAAAAAATCAAGTAAGATTTATATAAGATGGCAAGGGAAGTTAGTATTCAAAATTGATTAATTAATTATATTTCTCAGTCAAGAGAAAAAAAATCCTACAATTATCTTAATTGATATTGAAAAGGAATTCAGTTAAATTTAACATCAATCTTTTTAAAATTGTCAAATAGGGATATATGAATACATCCATACTGCAATAAAGACTATATCTCTCAAACCCATATCCAATGTAAAAATTAGTAATGAAATATTTAGGATGCTACCATTAAAGTCAGGGAAAAAAAGATGCCCACTCATCCCACTTTTACTTGACAAAAATTGAAATAAAATTACACATAGTAGAAAGAAGAAGACACCCCTAGATAGTATGATTGTAGAAAATCTAATAGAACAATGTGAAAAACAAACCAACCTAACATTAGCTTGGATGCAATAAGTAAATGAGAGGGCCAGTTACTTTGCCTCTTGGGTTCTTTGTTTTTTGTTTTTTCTTTTTCTGTTAGGTACTTTGAAGTGAAGCCAGTTCTCACCATGATGGCCATTTTGCTCAATAGCTCCAACCATAGTATAGTGGTTCCAAAGCCACTCCACTGACTCAATGGCTTTTCCAATGGTTGCCTCCTTATAGGCTGCTGGCCAATCTATAGGATTTTCTCCAATTCCTGGACCAATGAGTAATGTAATTGGTAGTATGGAAGTCTTATTTGTAATAGAAACAAAACATATAGAACACCAAAGCCTGAGCCTAAGATACATAAAGGACTTGTACATTTGAAACTTTAGAAATATAAAGAGACATGTTTTATTATACAGAGAGAACTCTCTTATTTGGAGAAAAGAAATGTTAAGAAAGCATACAAAATTTTTCAAGTATTATAGTATAAGTGGGTGAGTTTTCCAGAGCTGAAATTAGTATCTTTTAGTATGAGATCTTGATGATGGAACACAAAATGGAATTTCTGGTTCTGAAAATGACATTAAGCTCATGCATTGTGCCAAGCCAACAATGGCCACACGAAAAAGCTATGTGGGTGGTAAGAAGAGGGTTAGATATGCTTCAGTGTGGGCAAATGGAAAGAAATGAATTTAGAGCAAAGTCATCTAAACCTGACTCATAAGATAATGGAAACCAAATTACCAGCTATAAGCCAGAGAAAGAAAGTAAGAGAAACTGACTTTTTCCTAAATTCACTGGCTTCTGTATTGAAGCCACATATAAAGGTCAACACAATTTTGGGTATCACTGGGAAGAGCACAAGAAAATAACAATGGAATCCATGCATTTACTGCATGGTCATTCAGCAAACATCTTATGAATGTCTACATTGTACCAAATGGCCCTCAGTAGAGACTGGCCCCTGGAGCAACAAAGGGTAATAAAGGAAGCAAACAGCACACTGTGTTATGAGGAGATGGCAAACAAAGTTGGGATAAGCGGGTGGTCGAGTAGGGGGGAGTCAGCAAACAAAATAATTATATTATATTCTCCATTGGAAGATATGAGTGCTGGCCTGGCACGGTGGCTCACGCCTGTAATCCCAGCGCTTTAGGAGACCGAGGTGGGTGGATCTTTTGAGGTCAGGAGTTCGAGACCAGCCTGGCCAACATAGTGAAACCCCATCTCTTTTAAAAATACAAAAATTAGCTGGGCATGGTGCCGGGCACCTGTAGTCCCAGCTACTTGGGAGGCTGAGGCAGGAGAATTGCTTGAACCCTGGAGGCAGAGGTTGCAGTGAGCTAAGATCTCACCTCTGCACTCCAGGTTGGGCAACACAGTGAGACTCCATCAAAAAAAAAAAAAAAAAAAAAAATGGTATGAGGGCTTAGCAGAAAAATAAAGCAAGGGAAAGTAAAACAAATATGAAGAATGACAGGATATTGAGAGGTCAGGTTCTGGGAAATTTTTAAAAGAATGAAAGAGACATGTTGATGTTTTTGATGTAGGACATAAAAAAAGGGGAGAATCGAGTCTGGCTAAACATTTTGGGCTAGGTAACTGGAGAATGGAGTTGTCTTTATTGAGATGGCTAGGTCAAGGGAAGAAATAGGTTTAGAAGAGTATCAGGAGTTCACTTTGGGGCATGTTGAATTTGAAATGTGGTTAAATAACCTAAGATGATGTCAACTAGGCAGTTGGATAGATGAGTCTGGAATTCAGGAGAGAAGTCTCAGCTGAAGACATACCTTTTGGAGTAATTGGCGCATGGGTGAGATTGCCAATAGTGTGGATATACAGAGAGAAGAGAAGCACAAGGACTGTCCCTGGGCACTCCAACATGAAGATGTTGGGAAGATAAGGAGCAACTGGCAAACAAGCATGGGAGGAAGTAGCCAGGGAGGGAGGAGGAAAACCAGGTGAACACTGTGTTCTAGAAGCCAAGCAAAGATGGAGTTTCAAGAAGAAGAGAGTCATCAACTGTGTCAAATGCTGCTTATAGGATGATAGAGGATCACTGATTGGATTTAAGAAAGTGGAAGTCCTTGGCCATCCTGATAAGAGACATTTCAGAACAGTGGTTAGGGTGACAGCCTGGTTGGACCAGGTTTACAAGAGAATAGAAGGAGAGAAACTGGAGACAACAAGAGACAGCTCTTTAAGGAGTTCATCTGTGAAAGGAAGGAGAGATACAGGACAGCAGATGGAGCATGAAGTGAGGTCAAGATAGCATTTTCTTCAAGATAAAGGTAAATGACAGCCTTTTGTATGCTCTGGAATAGCCTGGTGGAAAGGGAAAGATTGCTGATGCAGGAGAAACAGGAGAGGAAGGCTGGAGAAAAGTCTCTGAGTGAGAAGGAGCAGCATCTCATGTACTCATGGAAAGTAGGTATAATCCAGGAGCATGGCCAGTTCACCCCAGGGAAAACAGGGAAATGGAGAACAAAGCCACAAAAATAGTAGGTGAGCAGATGCAGAAGGGAGCTTGTGGAATTTCCCTCCCCATGCTTTTCTTTTCTCAGTGGAGTGGAAAGCAAGGTTATCAGCAGAGAGTGAGGCTGGAGGAGAAGGGTTTGGAAGCTTAAAGTGGAGAGAAAATACAAAACAGTGGTCCAGTAAGTGGGAGAGTAAGTGGACTTGGGAGCATGTTAGGGGGAGTTAGGGCTTTGCTTAAGGTTCATGGTCATGAATAATGAATGCCACCAGCTATCATGGTGGTGTGTCCTCATTCTGCTCAGGGCACTCAGTAACTCCACTGTCTTCAGAAAACTATGAAAGATCCATTATATGGTTGAAAAGGGCCTTTAAGATCTTGCTGGAGTAATCTCCTCCAGCACAATCTCTCTCAATACTCACCAACTTATGCCCTTTTTTCCAGCCATTTACCCAAGTGCTGCTGCTTTGGGACTTGCAGTTCTCTCTCCTTGGATCACCTCCTCCATTAGCTATTTCTCCTTCAATATTTAGTTCCTCCATTGTCTCCTTTGGGAGGCTTTTCTAGAAATGTCTCAACGGGTTATTTGTTTATTATTTATAATTCTTCCATCTTTGCATTTATTATATAGCACCTTATGAGGTAGGTATCATCATCATCATCTTTACTTTATAGATAAGGGAAAGGAAGGAAAGAGACATTAAGTAACTTGCTGGGCTCCCACGAGTAGTGAAGGTCAAAGCTGGGAATTGAATGGAGATGTTAGATTCAGAGTTCATACACTTGTCCAGCATGCCATGCTGTTAGTTTTAGGTCAGATAAAGATGCTCTCATTGCCACAAAGGGAGACTGAGCCAGCTAAAAGATTCAGAGCTAATTCAGTTGACTATTATTAGGCTAAATACAACACCAGGGAATTCGGGATTCTTTTTTGTGTGTATGTTTGTGTGTAATGTATGTATTTTTTTCTAGAATGTGAGTGTGGCTACCTCTGGAGGTAATTGCACTTATGAGATGTAATGTCCTTTCATGTCATTCTATTTAAAATAATTTGCTGTTAACATTCTATTATGAGATCATTGTAGAAATATATATACTGCCTACATGTTTTGATTAAGATATAAGCATTCAATTTTGAATTCTGAATACCTTCCCATGAAAATCCTTGGGGATGGATATTCAAAATCCTTCTGGCAGCAGTTGCCTAATTTTCTAAGCTTATGTAGAAAGAAGAGTTTTTGAGGGAAAATCATATTCCTCTATAGTTAAAATCAAAACTGCACACAGAAGAGCCAGCATACTTGACATGAGTACTTTCGAGATTTACTTCTTGGAAATGAATACACGTTTCTTAAAAACTTTCTCCAATGGCATGTCTAATAATAGTGAAATATAAACTATTTGGCTTTCTTAGGCAACTTCTTCCTAACATATTATCTAATGGCATTCATCTCCATCTGCCCAGATCCTGTATTTTCAGCACAGTATAAGCTCTATGTAGCAAAAATTTGTTGTCCACAGCTGTGTCCTGTTAATATGCTCACTTACAGAACTGCCATGCTGCCCCACAAGCTGAGAGTCTGCCAGTGAGTGTATGACTCTAAAGCCATCGCCATCCCTAGGATGTGAAACCAAAAGAATCACATAGATGGCTTTTAATTGAATTTAAGCCACTGGAAAGAGAAGGAATAGGAAGGTTACATGAGGGCCAATGTTGTCTGATTTTTAGATTCCAGTTATTGTTTACCTTTTATTGGGCACAACAGTTTACATAAATTATTTCATTTAATGTTCATATCAACATTCAGCTTCAGAGATTTTGTTTGAGAAACATTTATTAAGAAAATGAATAGATCCCAACACTCTACTCTGCAATGAAGTGAATTTGAACCTCAATAACAGGTAGTCTCTGCCTTTGTAAAGATCACCATCTAGAAGGAGTGT
Organism: Piliocolobus tephrosceles; assembly: GCF_002776525.5. Taxonomy (NCBI): domain Eukaryota; kingdom Metazoa; phylum Chordata; class Mammalia; order Primates; family Cercopithecidae; genus Piliocolobus; species Piliocolobus tephrosceles. The sequence continues at coordinate 29,990,333 of NC_045441.1, read as the reverse complement.
GCAGAGCCTTCCATCAAGTGACATACAATAGAGATAAGCCCTTGAAGGAGCACAATCGGCTGGGGAGAGAGTGTAAGAAAACTTTCAGGATCCAAAAATATGACTCTTTGGAGAAAAAATAAATTAGATTTGTCAATATCATGTGAAAAAAAATAGGTGTAAAAAAGAAGAGGAAGGGAGATATCCAACAAAACAAACAGGCTTCACTGATGTAATGCTGAGTGAAATTCCACCAGGTTCTCAGAAGGTGGCTGAGCCACGCATTGTGGAGAAACCCTGAGACTTCCAAGTCTACTAAGTTGGATCCAACAGGGCTTTCTGTTCTTCTGGATGTTGAATATTATGGCTTATTGTAGAATGTGTTAGCAACCCATCTGGATATGTGTCCAAAATAGGCCTTAGAGAGAATGAAAGTCAGTTCCTCAGTAGAGTTCTGCAGAATGCTATTGTTTGATCTTCAAGATTATAGGTATCTCAAGGTTTTGTAAAAAGTGTGATAAATACCTTTCAAAAACCAAGCCATTTTATGAAGTGTGCCCTGTTTGAGTGTCTGTTATGAACTTTCAATTAAACCTCTTCATGTTACTGGAGGAAGATAAATTTATCCCACATTTGAGAAGTTTCTTGAAACACAACTTTTAAAAATGATTTATTCAGGAAAATTTATTCAGCAAGCATGCAGATTCAGTTGTTACAGGTGATGAGACAATTATACAAATAACTTTTAAAATGATAAATGTGAAAATTTGTTAAGAGAGGTACACAAAGCAGAGGCTTTACAGAAGGTTGCAGAATATTAAATCAGAGGAGCTAATTAAGGCCTTACAGATGAGGTGTCTTTTGAAGGAGGGATCAGAAGTGATGGCTAAGATTTCAACCAGTAGAAATGAGGACAGAAGTTCTTGTTATTCCAACAGTATAAGCAAAGGCATGTAGGCAGGCAAGGTCAAGTCCACTGTGGATACAAGTAGAAAAGTTTAAAAAGGCTGGAAATTTAGGTTAGGGTCACACAAAAGAGGGCTCTGAAAGCCAGGTCAGTGGTTTTAGTTTTAATTCAGTTGGACGCTTTTATAGGGATGAGCTGTGAAACATGATTGGAGTAGCCCTGTTGGAAGACTAACCTGGCAAATGTCATAATTGAAAAAGAGATGAAGAGAGGTACCCTGGTGACAAAACCATTAGGTGTGAAGATTGAAGATCTAAATTAGTTTGGGGACAGTGAGATGGAAAGAAGGGGATGGAGGTAAAGATGTGGCAGAGGTCTTGGAATGTTCCTAGCTATGGGAAAAGATACAAAGTTTTGAAGTTGATAGATAAAAAGAAAGTCATTTAACAGATATGACAATATGGTAATATGGCCCCTAGCAATGGCCTTGGCTGGAAGGCAGAGGTACAACATAGACCTAGAAGATTCAATTCAGTAACAGCTCCTGTCCAGTAATAAATATGGCGATGAAGGGAAGAGTTGGTATACAAGTGTTCAAATAATTCCTGAGTTGTCTTCTTGTAATTTCAGGGAACTTGATTTAGTATTTTTAAATACAAATGAGTAAAATAGAAGAATCGAAACATAATATGTGGATTATATCAGTGGTTCTCAAGCTCTGTGCTCAGAAGAACCGCGTAGGGAGCTGGTATAAATTCCAGACATTCAAGAACACCCCTAAAGTTTCTAACTCATAGGTTCTGGGTAGGTTCTAGGAATAAATAATATTCTCACCTATGCTAGACAATTATGAATTAAGTAATCAGAAAAAAAAACATGAGAAACAATGGATTATGCATGCAAACTAGTACCTGACACATACATGTAACTTTAGATAATTATATTGAGTATTGTATATCTGATGTGGCCACCAATCTTTCCAAGGGAAGCGAAGAGTTTCCCGTCATGTGTAGCCAGAGGGTTAGTCTCTGACTCATCTTAATCTTTGTTCTCTTTCTGAATCATGTTTAAGCCATCCTCTACTTGTTTATGAACTTTGGGAGCTTTCATTCCCTTGACTGCTGTCTTTATAAGAATGTTGGCTGTAGGAACTACTTACACTCCATTTACATATAGTCCAGTCCATCTTAAAATAGACAATATATAACACTTTTTGACTCTGCTGCTGCTGCCACTGACAATAATGAGACCCTGGGGAAATAACCTCACAGAGTTTACATTTTGTCATTTTTTAAATGAAGAGGTCTGACTAGACCATTTTTATGATCCCTTCTCTAATTTTATGGTCTTGTGAGTTATATTCTGGATGTAAATACATTTCAGGGTTAGAAGGAGTCTTAAGTGGGATTTTGTCAGTCCGTCCTTCCAAATATTAAACCTGCCCTGCCTTTCCTGTCCGTGTTCAGTGTAGGGACCTCAGTTTCCCCAAATAGTTCATTCCTAAAAAGGGAAGAGGAAGAGCCTCTGTGGCAGGACTCACTTAAGTGAAGCTGGAATGTATCTGTCTGTGTTGACTCTCACACTTCAGAGATTCACCAGCCTGAGGTATTCTTCTCTCATTTTTAGGGTTTTATGATCTCAGCAAACTTTTCTCCATAGTTTTAGATGAAAAATAATAATTTCTAGGCAAAGCACTAGGAAGACAGGTCCTGAGGGAGCTATAGATTCCTTTTCTGAGGCAGAGATGTTGAAGTTTTTTCAGTGGTGGACCACATGAACAGAAAACAGTGATGAACGGATCATGGCAATGTTTTATTAACAAAAAGAATGAGTTAAGGGAGTTCATGACGGGGTCTGAATATTAAATGGATTGAGGCATATGTGCATATTTCTTTTTTACTTTTGTAGTTATCTTTTATAATGGCCCAGTTTTATGCTGTAATTTTATGTACTCATTTCTTATCATAAGGTAATACACCTTCAGAAAATAGATTATTAAAATGAAGAAAATTCACATAAATCTTTCAAAACAGGAATGACTAATGCTTTAATATATATTATTTTAGTCATTTCTCTCTCTCTGTCTCTGCCCATCTCTGTATCTTTCTCTAAGTGTGTGTATGTATGTCTCTCTGTGTGTGTGTGTGTGTGTGTGTGACAGAGAGAGAGAGAGAAACAGAGAGAAAGAGAGAGAGAGAGAGAGAAAGATTTTGATGGGCCAATACCATAGATGCTAATCTGATTTTTTCCCCAGGTTTTTTTCTTTTTAGACTTATTCTTAATGGCAGTCTTGAAGTCCATCTTATGCATATATCATGATCTATTCATCCTATTCTCTTGATTTTAGTGGAGTTAATTTTAAATGGCACATATTATGTAATGACTAATCCCTGCCTTGAATTTCACCTGCATGATCAAACCCAGCAGCAAAGGTCCTTGGCACTACATCAGGGCAGTGGTCAGTCCTAACCAACCTGGCCCCGTTGAACAAGACAATCTACTTCCTCAGGTTTTGCCAGATTCTCTCAATGGACACCAGTGGGCCCACAGGCCTCATGTGGGATGCCCAAGATCTTATATGACTTCCTCCTGGGGATTGAATGAGCCATACTAGCTGAGTTTAATACCAAAAGCTTTAAGCTTTATTCAAACTGCCACTCTCCCAACAGAAATGGCCTTTCTGACATTATTCCATCCCAGGACATGTGGGCTATAACAGTTCTTTGCACTCCTAACAGTAAAGAGGTTTTTTTGTCCAAACCAAGCAGCTCAAATTAAACATTCCCTTTTTGTTTTTGTGAGGCTTACTAGCACATACTTAAACCTAGGGAAGAGACCTGTACATTAACAGCTCCACTTGTAGCAGGGGGAAAGATAAGTCCTTCTCATTCCAATAAACTATTGGCAGGCTCCTCCGCACATACATTTGTGCCTCTTGCCTTGTCCAACTGAGCCCGAGATGCTAGATCATTACTGCCTTGCATGCTGTGAGCATCTCGTGACCAGTGCGGGCTCTAGCCCTTACAGAGACTCTCTTTGCACTTAACCTTTCTAAAGTCATGCTTATAAACCTTTCCATTACAGCCTGGTTAGACTTGCTGATATCTCCCTGTGGACTATGTACCTGGCTCAAAACCACTTGCAATAACTTTTAGCTAAAGAATAATAATACGTGGGCCAGCTGTAAGCACCATACCAGGAGGAAAGAGATGAAGGTCAAGCAGAGCTATCTTGGGAGTAGGTTGGACCAAGCACAAGAAACACATGTGCTCTGCCCATCGTCTCCTGTATCTACACAGCTGTCATGTCCTGTGAATTCTCCCTCTAAAACATCTCAAAGTCATTCTTGTCTATTCATCTCTATTAACTACAACCCCAGCCCAGGTTACTACCTATCTTAGTCAGTTCAGGCTACTATAACAAAGTACCATAGACTGGACAATGTATAAACAACAGAAATTTAGTTCTAACCATCCTGGAGGCTTGAAATCTGAGCTCAGGTGTATTATGGCCAGGTTTTATGAGGGGTATCTTCTTGATTGCAGACTACCAACTTCTCATTGTGTCCTTACATGGCAGAAGGAGGGCTAGGGAGCTTGCTGGGGTCTCTCTCTCTCTCTCTCTTTTTTTCTTCGTTGAGACAGAGTCTCGCTCTGTCACCCAGGCTAGAGTGCAATGGCACGATCTTGGCTCATTGCAACCTCCATCTCCCAGGTTCAAGCAATTCTCCTGCCTCAGCCTCCCATGTAGCTGGGATTACAGGTACCCGCCACCACTTCCAGCTAATTTTTGTATTTTTAGTAGAGACGGGGTTTCACCATGTTGGTCAGGCTGGTCTCAAATCCCTGACCTCAGGTGATCCACCGGCCTGGACCTCCCAAAGTGCTGGGATTACAAGCATGAGCCACCGCGCTGAGCCGCTGGGGTCTCTTTTTTATAAGGCCACTAATGCCACTCAAGAGGACTCCACCTTCATGGCCTATTCACCTCCCAAAGGTCCCACCTCTTAATGCCACCACATTTTAACACACAAATTTTAGAAACATGCAAATATCTAGTCTACTGTATTACCTTATCTTGTCTATAATATTTCTACAGCTTTCTCAATTTATCTCTCTCAATATTCTTCTGTTACCACCCCATTCATTTCCTGCAGAATAGCTAGAGAGTAGTTGTTTTAAAATATAAGTCTGTTGAGAGATCAAGAAGGGAGGATCAATTGAGGTCAGGAGTTTGAGACCAGCCTGGGCAACAAAGCAGGACTCCAACTCCACAAAATCAAAACAAAAACCATTAGCTGGGTGTCGTGGTATGCACCTGTAGGCCCAGTTACATGGGAAGCTGAGGCAGGAGGATGCCTGGAGTCCAGGAGTTGGAGGCGGCCGTGAGGCATGATTGTGCTACTGCACTCTAGCTTGGGTAACAAAGTGAGACCCCAACCATTATTTTTAAAAGATCTAAGTCTGATTATATCCTTCCCAATAGAGTTAAAACTCTGAACATGATCCAGCAGGTCTTCTCAAATCTGGCCTTGGCCAAATGTCTAGCTTCATATTTTGCCCCAATCCCAGATACAAATGAGGCTCCTTCTCTCTACTTGGAGGTTTTTATTTAAATGTCACCTACTCAGTGAGGCTGCCTTTGGCCATCTCACCCAAAGTTGTAGCACCTGTCCCTCAAAACACAGGCTCTAGCCTCCTGGTCGTCTTTTTTTATTTATTTTTCTCCTTAGCTTGTTTTACCTTCAAACATATTTACATTTCATTTCCTTATCCTGTTCATTTTCTTTCTTCCCTTCCTGAATGTATGCTCTATGGAAGTCAGGGTTTGTTTGTGGGTTTTTAATATTTTGTCTATTTTGGTTATTGTTTCATTCTGAGTACCTAGAAGAGTTCCTGGCAAATAGGACATATTTTAAAAAGTTGTCAAATGAATATTTGTTGAATAATCTTCTTATTTTATAATCTAGACACTGATAATACATATTTATAAGCAGTATTTCTATGGCGCTCCTATAACATATCTATAGGAGATGGGTGTGTTACAAAAAGTTTTGTAAGTAGCAGTGCAGGAGAAGGAGGCCAGGTGTAAGTGTTTTCTTCAATACTCCTCCTTACCACATCTCCTAAGTTAAATCATGTGATTAAAATTTTTGTATTATGCTCTACTTCATTTTTGCCATTTTTATCACAATCATGACTAAGTAACATTTTTATGTACTTTGTGATTATCTGTTTTCCTAATAGAGTAGAAGCATCATGAGGTAGGGACCATGTTTGTTTAGCCCAGAGCCAATGAGTGAATGAATAAGGTATCTCTTTTCAAGCAGCCATGAATAAGGAGGATGGGAGATTTCAGCCTGAAAGTAGAAGACGCAGAGGTTATGTAGTGGGTCTCACCGCCTCCTGTTCTTGTCTTTCCCTCAAGGCAGAAAAATGTAATGATTAAGGAAAGGGTGAAAATGGTCTCCTTCCCTAAGAAGGATTCAATCCTTGTCTTCTGAGAGAAGCCACAGAATTTCCTGCCTCTATGTTTTCCCTCAGCTTGCTAGATTTCCATGTGCTAGGTCTTACTTGAATTAAAAGGGAGATGACTTTGCAAGATCAATTCCTGTCCCTGGGTGGTTGTTCTTTTGCATTTAAGAAGAAACTAAATACTTACAAGCGTTTTCACTTATCTGTTTACAAACTCTTCAGACGTTATTGAACAACAGTTAAGAATCCTGTTTAAGAACTAGCATCAGAAACTGCTCTGGAATCAAAGCAAAAAAGAGGACGCTTTGCATGAAAATCAATCATTTAGAGGATTTTCTGCTGGTCTTGGGATGGCGGAGGGAGTTTTTCTTTCCTAATTATTCAATTTTTGCTCTAGAATCATGGTAAAAGTGTTTTCATTCTACTGTGCTGAATGCCAGATGGTAGAAACTTATGAGGAAGAAAGTATTTGTGAATAATCACGCAGCCTTTTGATGGCCAGCTTTCATAGTCATCAACTCAACTTCTTGCCTTTTCCACCTACCACAACATGGCTGAGATCATGAGTGGGAGCAGTAGCTGCAAGTGAACTCAACTTTGGAAATCTCCCTTGGTGGGAATTCACCCAGTCCAGGACTGGCCCCAAGGCAAACTGCAGGACACATCTCAGGTGATTAAAAATGCAAAACAGAGAAGCATGGTGCCTGTGTGATTTTCTCAGCAATTATTTGCTACCAACTCCTTGAGCACTTTTAGCTAGAGGGGATTCTGCTGACATTTTTCTTTTCACTGTTTTCATGAGTTTTGAATATTGAAACAGATTTTGCTGGGGATAATGGAAAGCAGACTTGTCCCAACACTTTTTTTAAAAACAAAAATCTAGATCCGATCTAGCTTTTGATGTAGGGCTAACAATAGGAATATAATGAAACAAGCAAGTGGGATTATACAAGTTAGTTTTGTTGACAGTATCTAAAAACATTTTCACTTCAAACCATTTTCCTTGAATATAATACTTGCCTTTAAAAAGTCTAGCCTGTGCCAAATATTTCCCAATAAAAAGTTGGCCCATTATTTACATTATGGTTGCATTTTGATTTTCTGGTCATTGGAAGAATGTTCCATGGACATCTATCATGTAGTCATCTTTGTTATTACAACCACATATTGAAACAAAATGAACAACAGTCACTGGAACTGTTAGAATAGCCAGACCGCAATGAAAAAGTATGTTCAGGTTGCTCAAACCAAAGAAATGTCTAAATTCAGAAAGAAAGACCATGATGTGTCAGGTCTTCCTCTAAGCACTCTATGTCTACCAACCAATTTAAATGGAGTCGCAACCCTGTGAAGTGTGGGCCATTATTATCAATCCCATTTTAAAGAAGAGAAAACTGAGGCCCAGTGATTAAGTAACTTGTCTGGGGTTATATTGCTACCTAATAGTAATAGCAACAAGTAAAACAATAACATCTGGATGTGAAACCAGGAAGCCTCAACTGGAATTCGTATACTTAACCACTGCTCATATTGCCTACCTGTATGGTTAATAACATGCATCAGAAAAACCTCCGCTTGATCACATGGCTGAGAACATACATCAGAAAAACCATTTTTTCTGAGAGGAATTATAAAAGATGGTGTTATTTCCTTTCTTTATAACATTCCTCATATTTCTTATCTTGGAAACTCAAGGACACTAAGAACCCTTTGTGTGAGTTGGGTGAGCATTTTAAACCTAAATTCCTTCACTTTCGCATTTGTGAAATAAAGTTATTGCAACAATAATGGCTGTGATTCCAGGTACTCACTGTACAAGCCATTGAGCGTGTGCCTGTATGGTTGAGGGTAAGGACTGCATGAGGGAGGGAGATGGGCATGGGCTTGAGCAGGAGGATGAAGAAGAATACAGTTTTCAAAGAAAGAAAAAAATGAAACTGAATAACTTCTTGAAATGGCAGTGAAAGCACATTGACATCCCTGGTGAGAAGAGGGACCTTCATGACTCACTTCAGGCTTCAACACTTGCAAGTTTTATGCCATGTATTTACTGGTGGGAACTGTGCATTATACCCCTGACCACTAGCAAGTGGTTTAGATGCATAAATGTTTTATTCCGCCAGGCGCGGTGGCTCAAGCCTGTAATCCCAGCACTTTGGGAGGCCGAGACGGGCGGATCACGCGGTCAGGAGATCGAGACCATCCTGGCTAACACGGTGAAACCCCGTCTCTACTAAAAATACAAAAACTAGCGGGGCGAGGTGGCGGGCGCCTGTAGTCCCAGCTACTCGGGAGGCTGAGGCAGGAGAATGGCGTAAACCCGGGAGGTGGAGCTTGCAGTGAGCTGAGATCAGGCCACTGCACTCCAGTCCGGGCGACGAAGCGAGACTCCACCTCAAAAAAAAAAAAAAAAAAAAAAAAAGTTTTTTTCACCTCATCAGAGCTACACGTGAAAGTAATTAGATTCTTCTGGTCACAAGGAAATCCTGTTTGATATCATCACCTAATGTTTTCCCCAAGTTGATCAGCAGAAGCGAATCTGCTTTCTATAGAAAATAAAGGTGTCTTGAAGACTGCAGATACTCAAGCTCTCTGGAGATATTCAGAAATTCTTTTCATGTGTTTTGCAGGATTAATAAATAGTAATAATCACAATTCAAGCAATAACAGTGCTATTTGGTAGGGTGTCTCATGGGCATCAGGCACGGTGCTACACATTTTATGTAAATCTATATAATCATCCCCCAAAACAGCCAAATGATACAATTATTAGCCACAATCAGTAAATAAGAAAAAAGAGAGGCTTAGAATGGAAATGGAAGAAAAAGGACTCAAATGCTGGCCTATATAGCTTTCACTACACACCATGCAATGCAATTCACTATAGGAACACAAGCAGCTAACTTAAGAAAACAAACTATTATCTTTTTTTTTTTTTTAAATACTGAAGTTTTCATTCTCTGGTCATCTCAATTTTTTTTCTCCCTTTCCGTTATTAATTTAAGAGGATTCCTGACTCCTGACCAGATTCTGCAACAATAGTCTAATTGTAGTTACTTATGGTGTCCTTGGATCCATTGGACCTAAACCCGAGAGTTTAAAAAAATGCAGCCTCTTGGCCCCACCCAGAGTCACTCAATCAGAATCTGGATCTTAACCAGATCTCCAGGTGATGCACACACACATTATAATTGCTGTGTTTTGTAACTCTCCTTAAGATTAACCTGCCTTCACAATCTAGCCATGCCTGATCATCTAACCTTTACACTTTCCCAACATCAATTCGTCTCTGTAGTGGAGCAAGTCTCTGCTCATGCTTCAGACTGCTTTTGCACAAGTGGCTTTCCTCATGCTGTTCCATCCCGCCTGACGTTCCCTACTCCCCTTTGCCCCCAATCAAAACTTGCTCTTCAAGGGCTGCTTCATGATTTGAAAGGAATCCCAAATTCCTCTGATATGTGTTGCTTTACCACACATGGTGTCATTTATTTGGTTTGGTGTTATTCCCTTGCAGTCTTCCTTGTGCAAACTGCATTACAAATATACTTGCCAGTTCACCTAGGAATTAAGAGACAGCTAAGGCCCAAAGCATCCAGAGGCACATTTTAAAAACCACTGGTTGAGTTGATCGCTATTGATCCTTCCGTCTCTTACAGTCTAGGATTTTACATTTAAAAACCAGCTACACTATAACTGTACTGATCACTATCCTGTAATGCCCTGGGCCTAGTATGTCATAGAATATAATAGAATTAGATTTGTGTCTTTATGCTGCTGATAATTTAATTAAGAAAAATATAACTTAACACATTTGATTTTTGTGTTCCTAAAATCTGTACCACTATTTTAGATGAATCTGCCTTAACTGAGTTCAGCAAGCTAAGTCAAAGCAGACCCTGAAAAAAATCAGAGCATTTGGAAATGAAGTTGAAAGGTAATACGTAGAAGAAGGTAGGAACAATTAAATTACATGAATTATTTTTATCATTTTAAGTAATTTAATAGACATAAAACAGTTCAAACAGTTCAACTTATTTTCACCAGTTGCTTGCTTATGAATTATAGTAGCCAGACTCAAGTTTGAGAAAAAGTAGGGATAAAGTATCAAGTATTTTGATCATCTTTGTTGAACTACTTCACAGTTTTTTTTATTAAAAAAAAGAAAACAGCAATTGAATACATGCAAATGAAGGAAGGATTAACATGCACAGCACACATAAAATTTACCACTGTTTGTATTTCTTTAGATTAGTTGTTAATTCCCAATAAATCTCACTAGGCTCTTAACTACAAAAGGTAAAAACTCAAGTTTTGCCATTGAGTGGACAATTTCATATCAAGTGGATCCTACCTTTTTCTATACCAGTCCAGAGTTTCTAAAATCATAGTTTAGATGTCATATTTAATTGGAATATATTTGGCAGTAATAGAATATTCAATTACTTACGACTTAAAGGAAATGGGATTTGTGTCCCATGGCAAGATGTCTGGAGGCAAGTTGTTTCCAGAGTTGATGAATCCAGAAGCTTAGGATTCAAGGGGGGCTTCTCCGCAGTTCTCTTGTCCTTGCTCTCATGGTTGGTTACAGAGGTTTCAAAACTATTTTCTCACAGACAGTGTCCAAGGCAGGAAGAGTCCAGTGCCTGTACTGGGTCACTGTTTAAGAGTGAAGAATATGTTGCTAGAAGTCTGTTCAGTAGAGCACATTAATCAGGAATATAATAAACACCAACTCTTCATCCTACCCTACTCCCACCCCCACTTAGCATTGGAGGGAGATGCCTGGGATATAGAACTGTCCAACGTCAAAATAGCATTGAGGTTTGATTAGAAAAAAAATAATGCAGTCTATTGGGTAGGCAAGCAACATAGCCTGCCCAGATATCACTGGGTAAATGTAACTTTATAGATGACAACAAATACTTACACAAAAATCTCACAATAGCTCTTACTAAAGAGCACGTTGATGATCTACGTGAATGAACTGAGGGACACATGGATTAAATTTCCCCTAAAATATACATGGGTTTAGATTGTAGGGGGGTGTTCTTGGGAAAACATGTTCTGAGTTTTACCAAACTCAAACGTTTGAGAAAAAAATAGTCTCAGACAGTTGACAACCAAAAACATAGTGAGAGTCACCCACCCAGAATCCAATCCTAAGGGTGGTTTGTTGAAAGTTTTGAAACCCTTGTGGTATGGCCTCTGATGCGTCAGTGCCTCTGGCCACCTACTACTTATTGTGATTGAACCAACCTGCAGCATAAGTTCAGAAACAGGGCCAGGTTGCAAAAAGGATTAGTGGGCTCCAGTTGATTCATTAATTAACCCATGAATCCACTCATTCATATAACAAGGTTTTTGCACTCTCCTAATACATAGCAAACACTGTATTGGGTGCTGGAGACTCAAAGACTGTAAGTCACAGTCCTTGCTTGAAAAACAGTCAATTATAAGTGATAGCCTATAATGAAGTATGTCCACGTGTAATGGAAGCTGAGTAGGAGGGTCTGCCTGTGCCTGCCTTGTGGTTGCAAGTGTACCCTTTCTATCCCAGTGTGTTTAAAACTATAATGCGAATACATGAGACTGGATAAAACCCCAAATGCAGGTTTCCAAGGTTTTCCCTTTAATATATGAATCCACATGTATGTGAAAGGAAATTCAATCCATATGTTTCTGAATCTTTCATACTTAAATCATCATAATTTGTTTTGTAAGAGCTGTTAAGTTCCAAGAAGCCTTTGAGGCTTTCTTTCTTTCTTTCTTTCTTTCTTTCTTTCTTTCTTTCTTTCTT
>NC_045441.1:29937637-29978166 GCF_002776525.5 Piliocolobus tephrosceles | reverse complement strand
CTTTCTTTCTTTCTTTCTTTCTTTCTTTCTTTCTTTCTTTCTTTCTTTCTTTCTTTCTTTCTTCTTTTCCAACAGGAAGTTGATTGAACAACGAGAGAATGACCCCTGATAGCAAAGAAGTTAGTGAAGACCCAATACTATGAAAATATGAATCCATGAAATTCAAATGGTCTGTGAGCTTGACAGACTCTGCAACAAATTCAAACATGTTGACACTGGTGCAATCACATGCCTCTTTTCCAGGTTATGGCCCTTCATCAGAATTCCTGCCCAGAGGTATTTGGATTATATGTGCCCAATGACATCTTCTTTGTGTGCTCACATGATGCAACAGTCCAAAGACTAAAGGAACTGAAACTGAACCATCAATCAGGCTTATTGTGAAAATTGGAAAACCGATCTTTCCTTGCTTGTAAATGCTGCCTTAAATGCCCCCAAACAACTGTTACAAAGTTTTCCTTGGGATTTAACTAAGATTCCCGGGGATTTAAGATACTGGCTGCCAGATTGTTAAAATGCATTAATGTTTATAGTGATTATGATTACGAGAACTAATAATAAATACTTGCATATACCTGGAATGTAGCCCAAATCCTACTGTTTCACAAGAAAGACTCAGTGTAAAGGGGTAGCTCTTCAGAAAGCTGCACACAGGAAAATATGAGACCAGTCTAGACCCACAGAACTGTGGCTACATGCCAGAAGCAGGCTAATCAAATTCTTCCCAGACCTCTTGCAATGCTTTAGAAAATTAAAAAAGAAAAACAGCTATCTTAATTGTGTCTTTTCATTGCTACCAATTTGGATAGGCTGACTCTGAAAACATTGCATTTCTGATTGCACCAGGCGCAGTACAAGTAAAGGAAACAGTTGCAGACAGAAGTGGCTTATAAATGCTACTGTCAGTGAATGACAGGATTAATTCCTCTTTGCCTCTATAACCTTAAAGGCTGAATTGCAGCTATCTCATCACCCTTCAGTCTGTCCCAGGATGGTTAGCTCAAGTGCTCAAAGCCTTTCCTGGCTAATGAAGCCAAGGTCGGAGGTCTGATTTATTGTTGGCCAGTTAGGTCTCCTGAACTTCTTGGTCACAACCCAGGATGGAGTCACTGGTCCCAAGGAGCCAAGTTCTTTCTAATACTCAGAAGCAATTCCAGGTATATTTACTCTAATCACCAGCTAGTTGCACTGCTGCGATATGCAAGGTATGGAATGATCACCACTTTAATTCTAGAGTTTCTGTCTCTCTTGAACTTAAAAATCCTGTAACACTCCTTTACCCAATCAACAACAGAAGTTGCTGATTGCTTTGTTCCCCACCAAAAAAGTTTTCACACCTTTTGATGGTAATCGTAATACTCAGGTATCATTCAGGAGATCAGTTTTTTGTTTCACGGTCCTAGAAAAGGTTTTCATTGTAAAATATATCTCACTGGGGAAGATAATCAGAAGAGTGAAAATTCCATGACAATAGGAAAACATATTTTCGAGTCAACAGAGGGTAAAGATCAAATTTATCCTAAAGAAATATTTGCTGTACTTAAAAAAAAAAGAGTAACAACTCAGAAGCTGATGAACTTTTAAGGCTATTCAAGTCTCAGGGGTATTGTGTGTCCTTTTTATAGGACAAAGGGGCAGTCTGTACCCCAGGAATAATACCAGGGACTATATAAGGCAAATGTTTACAAACTGTGTTGGATTGTTGAATCCAAAATGTTTCCCTCCTGCCTCAGGATTGTGTGTCTACATGAAGTTTAAAAGGCTTTTAAAAGATAAGGTAGACCAGCAAGTGCTGGAGAACCAATGAGGTGGCCACTTGCTCAGTCAACCTGATATGGACTGATTTACTGATAGCCAATACACAGCTTGAAAAGTGATGAAAGAAACTCAAGCAGAGGGGAAGTGTTGGTGCAGTCCCCAGAAAGATGATTGGCTGAAGCCATAGGGTGAGACACAAAGAACATGGGGGAAAAAAAACAGAACAAAACAAACAAACAAACAAAAACCTACTTTACAATTTTACACTCCACTTGTCACTCCTAAACAATTTTTTTAAAGTGGCCAACTGTTCACTGGACTTGGAGTTACAGAATCCCAGTTAGAGTCAGGGTACCTGGTATTTCATGTCTCCAAACTTCTCTGATGTTCACTTGTCTGTGTTTAATTGTTCACACAGACAAGTGAACATCAGTTTAAACTATTTTAAACTAAATTATAGTTTTAACTATTTATTTATACACAACTTATACACAAACAAATGGAAAAACATCCCATGCTCATGGATAGGAAGAATCAATATCATTAAAATGGCCACACTTCCCAAAGCAGTGTACAGATTCAAAGCTATTCCTATCAAACTACCAATGACATTCTTCACAGAACTAGAAAAAACTATTTTAAAATTCATATGGAACCAAAAAAAAGGCCCACATAGTCAAGGAAATTCTAAGCAAAAAGAGCAAAGCTGGAAACATCACATTACCCAACTTCAAACTATACTACAGGGCTACAATAACCAAAACAGCATGGTACTGGTACAAAAACAGGCACATAGACCAATAGAAAAGAGTAGAGAGCACAGAAATGAGGCCACACACCTATGGCCATCTGATCTTCAACAAAACTGACTAAAACAAGCAATAGGGAAAAGACTCCCTATTCAATAAATGGTGCTGGGATAACTATCTGGCCATATGCAGAGGATTGAAGCTGGAACCCTTCCTTACACCACAGACAAAATAAACTCAAGATGGATTAAGAACTTAAATGTAAAACCCAAAACTATAAAAACCCTGGAAGACAATCTAGGCAATACCATCCTGGATCTAGGAGTGGGCAAAAATTTCATGACAAAGACACCAAAACCAATCACAACAAAAGCAAAAATTGACAAGTGTTATCCTATTAAACTTAAGAGCTTCTGCACAGCAAAAGAAACTATCAACAGAGTAAACAGACAACTCACAGAATGGGAGAAAATATTTTCAAACTATGCATCTGAAAAAAGTCTAATGTCCAGCATCTACAAGAAACTTAAACAAATTTCCAAGAGAATAACAAACAGCCCATTAGAAACTGGGCAAAAGACATGAACAAACAAATTTCCAAGAGAATAACAAATAGCCCATTAGAAACTGGGCAAAAGACATGAACAAACACTTTTCAAAAGAAGACATACATGTGGCCAATAAGCATATGAAAAAAAGCTCAATATCACTGATCTTTAGAGGAATAACTCAAAACCACAGTGGGATACCATCTCACACCAGTCAGAATGGCTACTATTCACTGTTGGTGGGAGAGTAAATTAGTTCAACCATTGTGGAAAGCAGTATGGTGATTCCTCAAAGAGCTAAAAGCAGATCTACCATTCAACCCACCAATCTCATTACTGGGTATACACCCAGAGGAATATAAATCATTCTACCATAAAGACACATGCATGTGAATGTTTATTGCAGCTCTACTCATAACAGCAAAGACATGAAATCAACCTAAATGCCCATCAGTGACAGATGATACAAAGAAAATGTGGTACATACACACCATGGAATACTATGCAGCTATAAAAAAGAATGAGATCACATCTTCTGCAAGAACATGGAAGGATCTGGAGGCTGTTAAACTTAGCAAACTAATGCAGAAACAGAAAACTGAACACCACATGTTCTCACTTATAAGTGGGAGCTACATCATGAGAACACATGAACACAAAGAGGGAAACAGACATTGGGGTCTGCTTGAGGGTGGAGGTTTGGAGGAGGGAGAGGAGCAGAAGAGGTAATTATCGGGTGCTGGACTTAATACCTGAGTTATAGAATAATCTGTACAACAAACCCCTAGGACATGAGTTTACCTGTGTAACAAACCTAACATGTACCCCCAAACCTAAAATAAAAGCTAAAAAGAAAAAAACTAAAAAGCTTCTGCATAGCAAAGGAAACAATCTGCCAAGCAAAGAGACAACTAGCAGAATGGGAGAAAATATTTGCAAACCTTACATCTGACAAAAGGTTAATATCCATAATATATAAAGAATTCAAACAAGACAATGGCAAGGAAAACAAATAATCCAATTCAAAAAAAGGGCAAAGGACCTGAATAGACATTTCTCAAAAGAAGGCACATAAATGGCCAACAGGTGTTTGAAAAAAAATGCTAATATTACCAATCGGCAGGAAAAGGCCAATTTTAAAACCACAATGACTTTTCACTTTACACATGTTAGAATGCTTATTATCATAGAGACGATGTTAGAATGCTTATTATCACAGAGACGAAAGATAACAATGTTGGTGAGGATGTGAAGAAAAAGGAACCCTGTACATGGTTGGTGGGAATGTGAATTAGTACAACCATTATGGAAAACAGTATAACGATTCCTCAAAAAACTAAAACTAGAACTCCCTTAAGATCCAGCAATCCCATATCTGGGCATATGCCTGAAGGCTGTGAAGTCAGTGTGTCAAAGAGGTAACTGCACTCCCATGACCATTACAACATTATTCACAATGGGCAAGATATGGAATGAAACTGTGTTAATTGGCAAGTAAATGGAGTAAAGACAACATGGCATGTATCCACAATGAAGTATAATTCAGTCTTAAGAAAAGAAGAAGATTCTGTCATTTGTGACGATGTGGATGAAAATGGAGGACATTGTGTTAAATGAAATAAGCCAGGCACAGGAAGACACATATTGCATGATCTCACTCATATGTGGAATCTAAAGAAGTTGAACTCATAGAAGCAGAGAGTAGAATGATGGTTGCTAGGGGCTGGCGGTATCTGCATGTGTGAAATGGGGATATGTTGATCAAAGGGTACAAAATTTCAGTTGTACAGAATGAATAAATTCTGGAGATCTATTGTATAGCACAGTAACTACAGTTAGCAATACTGTATTAATTACATGCTTGAAAATTGCTAAGAGAGTAGATCTTAAATGGTCTCACTGCAAAAAGATGGTAAGTACGAGAGGAAATGGATGTATTAATATTAATTCCCTTATTGTAATCATTTCACAATGTATACATAAATCAAAACATTATTTTGTACACCATAAATACATACAATTTTATTTGTTAGTTATACTTTTGTAAAGCTGCGGGGCAGGGGAAGAAATAAATAACATGGCAAAAATACAAAACTAAATTATAAAAATAAAAAAAATACTCAAGCTACTTTTCAACAGATGCAGACATATTTATTACACAAAAATTTACACACATCATCTTCAATTTGTAAGATCTAAAAATCTGTTATTAAAAGAAAAAGCCAAAGAGGAAAAGAAATCCAAAAGGACTGAAATAAAATGCTCAAGTTCAATGATCAAAAATAATAAACAAATGAATAAATAAATAAAATTGTGGCTGTACCAAGAAGCTTTACATCTAAACTTGATAATTAGATTGATCAATTATGGGTAAATATTTTGGCATTAAAAATGTTTCTTGTGTCCAGGTTATTGGAAAGAACACTGGAGCATGAGCAGAGACCATGGTTGTATTCCTGACTCTGTCTCTAATGGTGTACAACTTCACGTAGGTCACTCATCACCTCTGGGATTCTATTTCCCATCTGGGAAATGAACATGTAACTACATGATCCGACTCAGAAATTCTATAATAAGGGACTAGATCATGTTAGGCTTACCATCTGTGAGTTATTGTTTTATATCTTTGCAGGAGATAGGGCAGAATTTGCATATCATTCCCCAACCCCATCACTTCCAACAATCCAAGGTTTAATGTACATTATCTAAAGACAGTGGAGAACTCTATCTGAAGGGCTCATCCATCTCCGTCCATCAAAAAGGTGTCTAGTTCCCCAGATCTAGCTGGCTCTCAATCTCAGCTGACTCTTCCAGGACATGTGTCTTTGCTCTTTGCAGCAATGCCCTTTTGCGTACTTGGAGAAGTCAAGGGAAGATTGTGTTGAATGCTGAAACACTTGGCTGGGCTATGATCTGGAAATAGTGGTTGGTACTTAGCTCCTTGCTGCCACATCTCAATTTAAGAACAGGATAGCCTGCGGCAAAGCTGTAGTCTTTTTTTGTTTGTTTGCCAATCTTTTTTTAGCATTGGCATATTCGTTTCTTTGGGACGTTGTATTGAAAGAGTTTAGTGAACTGGTTTTTATTCTTTTTCCTCTGCTCATTTCAATAATGGTTTTATTAGAAAGGCAATTCTGAACAACACTGGCCTGTATTACAAAACTGTGGAAGGCCAGCCCTGACTCAGCAGCATGCGCAAGCATTTGCAGCACCACCAGCCTTTTTCACCTCCTTAAGCACAGGGGAGGTAAATACAGATATTAACCTTCATCTCTCCCTCAGTGCTGGTAGGGTGCTTTACTTCTGAGCAAAATCTAAACACATTGGCTGTATATGTATGTGTCTAACAGAGGATTAGAGAGAGTAAAGGTACATTGGGAATTAAGCAACATGACATTTACATAACAACCATTTATGGCTTAGGGGGATACGAAACAATAGAAAGAACTCTCAGCACAGGGCTAAGGTTTCCACTGCAGGATTCCCAGGCCCATTAATGAGAATCGTGTGGCTGGATCTTGTCACATCTGCTGAGAACTTAGCCTCAAGTGTTCCCATTTTGTGAATGTGGGGAGCTCACAAATGGTAGATTGAGCTGTCATGCTCTTTTCTGGGGGCCATATCATCATCCATGTTTTTTTGTCTCATGAATTGCAGCATGAAGTTTTCTTTTTATCTCTCTTTGTTTCCCTCTGGTTATTTGTGGATCACAGTGGGAAGGACAAGAGGAGGACGGACAAAACCAAGTTAATGTCAAATATCAGCTTTATCAGATCAGCTGCCACTTGTGTGACACTGTTTTCCATAGGAAGACCCATTTAAATTGGGCTTTACATGATATCACACAAATGAATACCTATCATTTCCAGGGACTCAACTAGATTCATTCTGAGAATATGGTTCACATCAGAGTCTGTCGTAAAGAGGCATTAAAGAAGAGTACAAGGGTGTGACTCTGGGCACTGAAGAAAGCCACTGTCCACCTGTGAGCCTCATTCCCAGCCTGGGATGGAGCCTGGAGCTGCCTCTTCTGGCAAGTTTCAGAGGGGGTCCATAGGATGGTGCCTATGAAATGGCTTATCTTGGTACCATGTGCTTCGAAAACAAAGAGCACTATTTAGCTGGTTCTTTCTCCTTTGAGGTCTGTATCTCTCATCGTTCTGATGCCTCATGTTGCATTCCTCTTGCGGGCACACCCAGGCCAGCTACAACAGCATTGCTCAATAACACACCAAGCTTTGGAGAACGTAATCATATCGCTAATACTGGGACCTGGCTTGAAAACAAGCAGAAAACTACCTCCCAGGATCTGAAATGCTTCTCTTTTCCTCAGCAAGTTCAATGCAGCTTCAGAAGTTATACCCAAGTTTGTTCTTCGGTTTTGTTTTGTTTTTAGTATAAGTTAGAGTGATAGACAACTCATTATTCAAATGCAAAAATACTCTGTGCTATAGACTTTATTTTATTTGTTTTTAACCCATCATCCCAGATATGATTCATGAAATTCAACTGAGAAATGAAACATCCAGGCCGGGCACGGTGGCTAACACTTGTAATCCCTGCACTTTGGGAGGCCAAGGTGGGTGGATCACCTGAGGTCAGGAGTTCGAGACTAGCCTGACCAACATGGAGAAACCCTGTCTCTAATAAAAATAGAGAATTAGCCAGGTGTGGTGGCTCATGCCTATAATCCCAGGTACTCAGCAGGCTGAGGCAGGAGAATAACTTGAACCCAGGAGGTGGAGGTTGCGGTGAGCCAAGATCGTGCCATTGTACCATTGCACTCCAGCCTGGACAACAAGAGCGAAACTCTGTCAAAAAAAACAGAAGAAAAGAAAAAAGAAAAGAAAAGAAGAAAAGAAAAGAAAGAAGGAAGGAAGGAAAGAGAAAGAAAGAGAGAGAGAAAGAAAGAAAGAAAGAAAGAAAGAAAGAAAGAAAGAAAGAAAGAAAGAAAGAAAGAAAGAAAGAAAGAAAACATCCAGTTGCTCCTTCCTTTCTCCCTTTAAATATTTCTCAAATTCATGATCTGTCTCACAAAGTCAAAGAAAACCAAAAACCAAAAAACAGCACACACAGGAAAGAAGCAAGGCTCTAAACAGGAATAAATGATAGGCCAAAACCTAAAAGAAAACTTCATATACCATCCAAGGAACACAATGACACTTAGGATTCGCCTAGTGCACTGAGTCTCCAGAGAATAGTGTCAGATTCCAGAACCGTATCTCCAGCAATCTAGAGAGGGTTTTTTTTTTTTTTTAATTCCCAACTGCTGGTTCACAACATTTAAAAAACATCAACAAAACAAAATAAAATAAGTAGTTCTCTGAAACATTTAGTAGGAAGGTCTTTATTCTTCAAAATAAATGACAGATAGCTATTTAAAACATAGTTTCTTAATTTGTGTTTTATTTCAATAGAAGAGAATTGAATAAAGAAAATGAATTAATTGCCTTTAGTTGAAGAATATTTGGGTTTTATCATTTTTCAATTTGGGTCATAATAAATATATAAATAATTTAGATCACTTGGCAATGGTACCATATTCTTCTAAAACAAATATCATGTAGAGTGGGGATATGCCAATCTATGAGAGGTTTAATTCAGACTTATAGCAGCTTCCCATTGCCTCTTTCTCCTGTTTTATCTTTTGCATTGCTTCTATAGTTACTCTTCTATGATAAAAATCCTGAAGATGTTGCTTTCATGAATAATATCCTCACAATCATTATTGGTGGTCTTCTGAATGTACAGTCCTGAGTGTAGCAAACACCAGTGTTCCTGGTTGGACACCCCTACCTCTAAACGGCTCTACCAAGGACTCCTGCTCTAATGACATGGGCTCTTTTGCAGCTCCCTGAAATCACCACACCTCCTGTGCCTCTACACATGCTCTTCCCTCTGATGAATACACTCATTCTTAATGTTGCATCCAGGAAAATGCTTTCTCTTCCCCAAACTCAGTCCAGCTGTCATGCCCTCGTGAAACTCACCTGACCACCCAAGCAGAATTAGCAGCTATCTCTTATACCATATCTCTTATACCATAGCTATCTCTATCTATCCTGTTTTTAATATGGTTTGTCATTACCTATTTGCTTTTCTAATATTTTTCCTTTGAAATACAAGTTCTTCTATTTTGGGGACCATGACTTCATCTGTTGGCATCTCTGGCTTGTCACACAGTGAATGCTCAATAAATCTTTGTTGAAGTAGTAAATGGATAAATGAACATCAGTATTTTAGAACCCTGAACACCGAAGGCAGAATCAATCATTTATCATGTCTTCAATCCTATACCTATGCTTCGAAATACTCTTCTAAATCATGATTTTAAGTGAATTCTAGTAAGCATGTCACAACTTTTTCTGCACCTTTGCCTCATAGGGCCATGGCCATTTTCTGACATGAAAGGAAGGGGACAAGTTTTTATTTACTTGAGGCTCTTATTCACCTGGGACCTAGAAGCTGCTATATTCTTGTCATGATGACTGGTGGAATGGGCCTGAGTGCCATATATTAAAAAAGTGTTTTCCTAGGCCAGGTTTTGTAAATACAAGGCAATTGTAATGTGGCGCTTTCTAAATATGGGATATACAGAAGAGCTAGTATTTTTTTCACTTGTAAGTGAACTAATTAGCATTTACATGTAGTAATAACGTTCAGAATTATTAATGAATTTGCACTTAGGTGATTCTTTAAAAAGAGAGTCTACTTACTAGGCTTTGGCAGGAAGTGAAGCCCCAAGTGGCTGGTTTGGACCCACCGAAGGCCGCCACTAAGTGTGCACTTGCTGTAGCTTGGTGCTTTCTGCAAGTCACAAACTTGACTACAGTTCTCTTCTTTTTGTTTTCCCTTCAGCAAATGATGAGAACAACTTGTAGCATATGGAAGCATTTCCACACTGTGAGTTATTCTGAGGGGGAAAAATGTAATTTGCAAATTATATCAAATGAAACAGGCATTTCCAAATGTTACTATGATGTTCAAACACATCCTTGTGTGTCAGAAGTGTCCTGCAGATGTTTAAAAAAAAAATAAAATCCTCCAGGGCTGGAAATGAGGAGGATGAAAAAGTACAGGAAGCTTGTCCTGCAGTCATTGTTTCAGACAGACAGGGAGACCCTCCTCAGTCACTGTTTCTGTGGCATCAGCCTCATGACAAAGCTAGCTCAATTATCTTCAAATAACCACATGTTGCAAGCAGCTGTCTGCCAGGAAAAAGGACTGCAGTAACCACATTTGTGGACAAGATGATACCTAAATATCAGGACAAAACAAACAACCAGCTTCTTGCAAGTCCCTCTGCTTCTGTGGACTTGCCTTGTCAAGGCAGGCAGTGAGTGTTTAAAGACTGAGGGAAGGAAGCAGTAGTCAGTAGTCCCCATGGTGGGTTTTGAGTGGGTCTTTAAACATTTGAATGTGAATGAGTGGTATGGGTAACAGGAACAATAAAGACAATGCTGTTGTAAACGCCAGAGTTATGGTTAGGCAGACAATGTCACAGAGGAACAGAATTACACAACTTTATAAGAATACATTCTTAACTCAATTTGTTAAAATAGAAGAACAAAATCGGACAAGAGAGATCCATTGTGGGATATATCAGCACACCAATAGAAGATGGGATGGAGAGCAGGAAAAAATACCTGTTTGTTTACGAATAGTAGAATAGCCTTAGAGCCAGGCATAGACAACAGTAAAAAGGGAGCCACACTTGCTTGCAGGGCCACAGAAGCTTCTCCAGGATATTAACGGGGCTTGTTTCCCAACAGATTTATGGAAGAGTAAAAAAAGTGATCAAAAATAGGTGAAGCCTACTCTTGACACGATAGCTGTCGTCTTTTGAAAGCAAGAGGAATATAATACATGGTAAAAACTGATAAAACTCTATCTATCATCCGAACACCAGAGAGCCCTCTGTAGGAGATATTCTTTAGTAACAGCCTCAATAAACAAACTGATCAATTTCTCTGTGCATTTGGTTGGTTTAGACTTAAACTACATTTTAATTTATGGGGAAGAAGAAAGGGGAACACAAGATTACATTAATAACTGGCAAGAAATTTACTGTGAGTGATAACATGCTGCTAAATAGATTCAAAAGCAGAAATGTAAAGAAAGATAATGTTTGTTTTTGAGTTTTTGTTGTTGTTGTTGTTGTTGATTGCAAGATAAGAAGTTTGCTTAAAAGCTGCCTAAGAAAAGTTATTTCTGTGTTACAAAATTGAGACCACCTCCAGGACTGGACTACGAGGTGGTCTGGAATTCTCCTGAGCATGTGGTTTATACGGGTTATCTCAATTAATTCTAACAACACCCCCATGACATATGCATGGTGTGTTATTCTATTTGACAGTTAAGGAAACTATAGCTTAGGGACCTAAAAATCACAGAGCTGAGAGATAAAGGGGGAGAGAATTCTCACCCAGCCTGCCAGAATCCAGGCCCTCCCAGTCTTAACTAGCATCCCATGACAGTGAAAGCGAGCCTCTCCATGACATCCCTGCGACCAGCAAGCCAGCAATGCTCATCACGAGGTCTCTCACTTCTCCCCAGTTTAGTGATCCCTCCATTTCTTACAACAGGTAAAAGGACTTGGTGTATGCCTGCAAATACACCAAATTAAAAATAAGCTAACACATGAAAGAGAATTGATATCTACATGAACTTTGACTTTTTGGAAGTTCACAAAGTTTGTATGAAGGAAGCAAGAGAAATGATATCTACATGAACTTTGACTTTTTGGAAGTTCACAAAGTTTGTATGAAGGAAGCATCAGAAGAAACAGGAAGTAATCATGATTGTTCAGCAAATAAACCTCATTCAACAAAGTTCCACGTGTTCTAAGTTCTATCCAGGCTGATCCTTGGTTTCCCTTTTTTTTTTTTTTTTTTTGGTTCCCTTTCACTTCTTTCTGACATCCAGTGCTTTCTATACCTGCTTGACACAGTGGAGATCACTAAAGCCAGGAAACAAAATAACCTTCAATGTGGATGACTTACTCTCTTTACTATATGTCTGTTTCCCAAAATTTGGTTTCGGAGAAATGAGTCCAGTCACATGCATAGCCATTTGTAAAGCAAATCAATAACATATAAAAGTGAATTCAATAAGTATTTTTAAAATAATTTCATTTTATTTTATTATTATTATTTATTACACTTCAAGTTCTAGGGTACATGTGCACAACATGCAGGTTTGTTACATATGTATACATGTGCCATGTTGGTGTGCTGTACCCATTAACTTTTCATTTACACTAGGTACATCTCCTAATGCTATCCCTCCCCCTTCCCCCAACCCCACAACAGGCCCTGGTGTGTGATGTTCCCCTTCCTGTGTCCAAGTGTTCTCATTGCTCAATTCCCACCTATAAGTGAGAACATGTGGTGTTTGGTTTTCTGTCCTTGCCATAGTTTGCTAAGAATGATGGTTTCCAGCTTCATCCATGTCCCCGCAAAGGACATGAACTGATCCTTTTTTATGGCTGGATAGTATTCCATCTTGTATATGTGCCATATTTTCTTTCTTTTTTTTTTTTTTTTGAGATGGAGTCTTGCTCTGTGGCCCAGGCTGGAGTGCAGTGGCGCGATCCTGGCTCACTGAAAGCTCCGTCCCCCAGGTTCACGCCATTCTCCTGCCTCAGCCTTCCGAGTAACTGGGATGACAGGCGCCCGCCACCATGCCTGGCTAATTTTTTGCATTTCTAGTAGAGACAGGGCTTCACCATGTTAGCCAGGATGGTCTCGATCTTCTGACCTTGTGATCCGCCCGCCTCAGCCTCCCAAAGTGCTGGGATTACAGGCGTGAGCCACCGCACCCGGCTTATGTGCCATATTTTCTTACTCCAGTCTATCATTGATGGAAATTTGGGTTGGTTCCAAGTCTTTGCTATTGTGAGTAGTGCCACAATAAACATACATGTGCATGTGTCTTTATAGCAGCATGAGTTATAATCCTTTGGGTATATATCCAGTAGTGAGATGCTGGGTCAAATGATATTTCTAGTTATAGATCCCTGAGCAATTGCCACACTGCCTTCCACAATGATTGAACTGGTTTACAGTCCCACCAACAGTGTAAAAGTGTTCCTATTTCTCCACATCCTCTCCAGCACCTGTTGTTTCCTGACTTTTTAATGATCGCCGTTCTAACTGGTGTGAGATGGTATCTCTTTGTGGTTTTGATTTGCATTTCTCTGACGGCCAGTGATGATGAGCATTTTTTCATGTGTCTGTTGGCTGCATAAATGTCTTCTTTTGAGAAGTGTCTGTTCATATCCTTCACCCACTTTTTGATGGGGTTGTTTGTTTTTTTCTTGTAAATTTGTTTGAGTTCTTTGTAGATTCTGGGTATTAGCCCTTTGTCAGATAAGTAGATTGCAAAAATTGTCTCCCATTCTGTAGGTTGCTTGTTCACTCCGATGGTTGTTTCTTTTGCTGTGCAGAAGCTCTTTAGTTTAATTAGATCCCATTTGTCAATTTTGGCTTTTGTTGCCATTGCTTTTGGTGTTTTAGACATGAAGTCCTTGCCCATGCCTATGCCCTGAATGGTATTGCCTAGGTTTTCTATGGTTTTAGGTCTAACATTTAAGTCTCTAATCCATCTTGAATTAATTTTTGTATAAGGTGTAAGGAAGGGATCCAGTTTCAGCTTTCTACATATGGCTAGCCAGTTTTCCCAGCACCATTTATTAAATAGGGAATCCTTTCCCCATTTCCTGTTTTTGTCAGGTTTGTCAAAGATCAGATGGTTGTTGATGTGTGGTATTATTTCTGAGGGCTCTGTTCTGTTCCATTGGTCTATATCTCTGTTTTGGTACCAGTACCATGTTGTTTTGGTTACTGTAGCCTTGTAGTATAGTTTGAAGTCAGGTAGCATGATGCCTCCAGCTTTGTTCTTTTGACTTAGGATTGTCTTGGCAATGCGGGCTCTTTTTTGGTTCCATATGAACTTTAAAGTAGTTTTTTCCAATTCCGTGAAGAAAGTCATTGGTAGCTTGATGGAGATGGCATTGAATCTATAAATTACCTTGAGCAGTATGGCCATTTTCATGACAGTGATTCTTCCTATCCATGAGCACGGAATGTTCTTCCATTCGCTTGTGTCCTCTTTTATTTCACTGAGCAGTGGTTTGTATTTCTCCTTGAAGAGGTCCTTCACATGCCTTGTAAGTTGGAGTCCTAGGTATTTTATTCTACTTGTGGTAATTATGAATGGAAGTTCACTCATGATTTGGCTCTCTGTCTATTATTGGTGTATGAGAATGATTGTGATTTTTGCACATTGATTTTGTATCCTGAGATATTGCTGAAGTTGCTTATCAGCCTAAGTAGATTTTGGGCTGAGACAATGGGGTTTTCTAAATATACAATCATGTCATCTGCAAACAGGGACAATTTGACTTCCTCTTTTCCTAATTGAATACACTTTATTTCTTTCTCCTGCTTGAATGCCCTGGCCAGAACTTCCAACACTATGTTGAATAGGAGTGTTGAGAGATGGCATCCCTGTCTTGTGCCGGTTTTCAAAGGGAATGCTTACAGTTTTTGCCCATTCAGTATGATATTGGCTGTGGGTTTGTCATAAATAGCTCTTATTATTTTGAGATACATCTCATCACTACCGAATTTACTGAGAGTTTTTAGCATGAAGTGCTGTTGAATTTTGTCAAAGGCCTTTTCTGCATCTATTGAGATAATCATGTGGTTTTTGTCTTGGTTCTGTTTATATGCTGGATTACGTTTCTTGATTTGCGTATGTTGAACCAGCCTTGCATTCTAGGGATGAAGCCCACTTGATCATGGTGGATAAGCTTTTGGATGTGCTGCTGGATTTGGTTTGCCAGTATTTTATTGAGGATTTTTGCATTGATGTTCATCAGGGATATTGGTCTAAAATTCTCTTTTTTTGTTGTGTCTCTGTCAGGCTTTGGTATCAGGATGATGTTGGCCTGATAAAATGGGTTAGGGAGATTCCCTCTTTTTCTATTGATTGGAATAGTTTCAGAAGGAATGGTACCAGCTCTTCCTTGTACCTCTGGTAGAGTTTGCCTGTGAATCCATCTGGTCCTGGACTTTTTTGGTTGGTAGGCTCTTAATTGTTGCCTCAATTTCAGAGCCTGTTATTGGTCTATTCAGGGATTCAACTTCTTCCTGTTTAGTCTTGGGAGGGTGTATGTGTACAGGAATGTATTCATTTCTTCTAGATTTTCTAGGTAGTTTGTATTTCTGTGGGATTTGTGGTGATATTCCCTTTATCATTTTTTATTGCATCTATTTGATTCTTCTCTCTTTTCTTCTTTATTAGTCTTGCTAGTGGTCTATCAATTTTGTTGATATTTTCAAAAAACCAGCTCCTGGATTCATTGATTTTTTGAAGGATTTTTTAAAATCTCTATCTCCTTCAGTTCTGCTCTGATCTTAGTTATTTCTTGCCTTCTGCTAGCTTCTGAATGTGTTTGCTCTTGCTTCTCTGGTTCTTTTAATTGTGATGTTAGGGTGTCAATATTAGATCTTTCCTGCTTTCTCTTGTGGGCATTTAGTGCTATAAATTTCCCTCTACACACTGCTTTAAATGTGTCCCAGAGATTCTGGTATGTTGTGTGTTGTTCTCATTGGTTTCAAAGAACATCTTTATTCTGGCTTCATTTTGTTATGTGCCCAGTAGTCATTTAGGAGCAGGTTGTTCAGTTTCCATGTAGTTGAACATTTTTGAGTGAGTTTCTTAATCCTGGGTTCTAGTTTGATTACACTGTGGTCTGAGAGACAGTTTGTTATAATTTCTGTTCTTTTATGCTTGCTGAGGAGTGCTTTAATTCCAACTGTATGGTCAGTTTTGGAATAAGTGCAACATGGTGCTGAGAATAATATATATTCTGTTGATTTGGGGTGGAGAGTTCTGTAGATGTCTATTAGGTCCACTTGGTGCAGAGCTGAGTTCAAGTCCTGAATATCTTTGTTAACTTTCTGTCTCATTGATCTGTCTAATGTTGACAGTGGAGTGTTAAAGTCTCCCATCGTTATTGTGTGGGAGTCTAAGTCTCTCTGTAAGTCTCTAAGGACTTGCTTTATGAATCTGGGTGCTCCTGTGTTTGGTGCATATATATTTAAGATAGTTAGCTCTTCTTGTTGAATTGATCCCTTTACCATTATATAATGGCCTTCTTCATCTCTTTTGATCTTTGTTCATTTAAATTCTGTTTTATCAGAGACTAGGATTACAACTCCTGCCTTTTTTTGTTTTCCATTTGCTTGGTAGATCTTCCTCCATCCCTTTGTTTTGAGCCTATGTGTGTCTCTGCACGTGAGATGGGTCTCCTGAATACAGCACACTGATGGGTCTTGACTATCCAATTTGCCAGTCTGGGTCTTTTAATTGGAGCATTTAGCCCATTTACACATTTAAGGTTAGTA
The DNA here is from genome assembly GCF_002776525.5 of Piliocolobus tephrosceles. NCBI lineage: Eukaryota > Metazoa > Chordata > Mammalia > Primates > Cercopithecidae > Piliocolobus > Piliocolobus tephrosceles. The sequence goes on along the minus strand of NC_045441.1, from coordinate 29,961,696 downwards.
TTGTTATGTGTTAATTTGATCCTGTCATTATGATGTTGGCTGGTTATTTTGCTCGTTAGTTGATGCAGTTTCTTCCTAGCATTGATGGTCTTTACAATTTGGCATGTTTTTGCAGTGGCTGCTACTGGTTGTTCCTTTCCATATTTAGTTCTTCCTTCAGGAGCTCTTGTAGGGCAGGCCTGGGGGTGACAAAATCTCTCAGCATTTGCTTGTCTGTAAAGGATTTTATTTCTCCTTCACTTATGAAGCTTAGTTTGGCTGGATATGAAATTCTGGGTTGAAATTTCTTTTCTTTAAGAATGTTGAATATTGGTCACCACTGTTTTCTGGCGTGTAGAGTTTCTGCCAAGAGATCTGCTGTTAGTCTCATGGGCTTCCCTTTGTGGGTAACCCAACCTTTTTCTCTGGCTGCCCTTAACATTCTTTCCTTCATTTCAACTTCGGTGAATCTGACAATTTTGTGTCTTGGAGTTGCTCTTCTTGAGGAGTATCTTTGTGGCATTCTCTGTATTTCCCGAATTTGAATGTTGGCCTGCCTGATAGGTTGGGGAAGTTCTCCTGGATAATATCCTGCAGAGTGTTTTCCAACTTGGTTCCATTGTTTCCATCAGTTTCAGGTACACCAATATGACGTATTTTTGGTCTTTTCACATAGTCCCATATTCCTTGGAGGCGTTGTTCATTTCTTTTTACTCTTTTTTCTCTAAACTTCTCTCCTCATTTCATTTCATTCATTTGATCTTCAATCACTGATACCCTTTCTTCCAGTTGATTGAATTGGTCACTGAAGCTTCTGCATTCATCATGTAGTTTTTGTGCCATGTTTTTCAGCTTCATCAGGTCATTTAAGGACTTCTCTACCCCAGTTTTTCTGTTTAACCATTCGTCTCATCTTTTTTCAAGGTTTTTAGCTTCTTTGCGATGGGAACTTCTTCCTTTAGCTTGGAGAAGTTTGATCGTCTGAAGCCTTCTTCTCTCAACTCGTCAAAGTCATTCTCTGTCCATCTTTGCTCCATTGCTGGGGAGGAGCTGCATTCCTTTGGAAAGGGAGAGGAGCTCCAATTTTTAGAATTTTCAGCTTTTCTGCTCTGTTTTTTCCCCATCTTTGTGGTTTTGTCTACCTCTGGTCTTTGATGATGGTGACGTACAGATGGAGTTTTGGTGTGAATGTCCTTTCCATTTGCTAGTTTTCCTTCTAACAGTCAGGATCCTCAGCTGTAGGTCTGTTGGAGTTTGCTAGAGATCCACTCCAGACCATTTGCCTGGGTATCAGCAGTGGAGGCTGCAGAACAGTGAATATTGCTGAACAGAAAATGTTGCTGCCTGATCATTCCTCTGGAAGTTTCCTCTCAGAGGGGTACCTGGCCATGTGAGGTGTCAGTCTGCCCCTACTTGGGGATGCCTCCCAGTTAGGCTACTCGGGGGTCAGGGACCCACTTGAGGAGGCAGTCTGTCCATTCTCAGATCTCAAGCTCTGTCCTGGGAGAACCACTACTCTCTTCAAAGCTGTTAGACAGGGACATTTAACTCTGCAGAGGTTTCTGCTGCCTTTTGTTTGGCTATGCCCTGCCCCCAGGTGGAGTCTACAGAGGCAGGCAGGCCTCCTTCAGTTGCGGTGACCTCCATCCAGTTTGAGCTTCCTGGCCACTTTGTTTACCTACTCAAGCCTCAGCAATGGCTGGTGCCCCTGCCCCTGCCTCGCTGCCACTTTGCAGTTCGATCTCAGACTGCTGTGCTAGCAATGAGGGAGGCCCCATGTGTGTGGGACCCTCTGAGCCAGGCATGGGATATAATCTCCTGGTGTGTCATTTGCTAGGACCCTTGGAAAAGTGCAGTATTAAGGTGAGTGACCTGATTTTCCAGGTGCTGTGTGTCATGGTTTCGCTTGGCTAGGAAAGGGAATTCCCTGACTCCTGGTGCTTTCAGGGTGAGGCAATGCCTCACCCTGCTTCGGCTCTCATAGTGGGCTGCACCCATTGTCCTGCATCCACTGTCTGACATGCCCCAGTGAGATAAACCCAGTACCTCAGTTGGAAATGCAGAAATCACCTGTCTTCTGTGTCGCTCACACTGAGAGTTGTAGACTGCAGCTGTTCCTATTCGGCCATCTTGGAACATTTTTAAAATAATTTCTGAGTAGAAAAAGTTTTTAGATTTCATGTGCAATAAATAATCACTTACAAATAAACTGTCATGTCAAATATATATTGTTTTAATAAAACAGGTGATTGAGTTCAAATCTACAAAGCTCTTCATTTCATTCAAAATTTCTCACGTTTTAATATTCTCCTGGCTTTGTGTCATTTTAAAATTTCTAGGAATTTTTGCATCTTTAATTAAGGTCTGATGATCTCATGTCTAGTATATCATGTTAGACATTATCTTCTGACTTGATTCTTCACTTTATTCTCCTTCTCCAATCTAGATGTTACCATGTTGGCAAAGAAGTTTCTTTCAATTCTCTGGAGTATAAATCATGACATTCCTTTGTCAAGTTTCTGCAGAACTCTCTTATCTGTTAGTTTCAGTCTCAATGACTCTGCCTATTTTAAAGATCCTATCCTTGCACCTGAAGCAATCCCAAATTTTCTTTCCAAAATATGCTCCCTTATATGAATTTTAACTTAAGTCAAACCAGTATCCTCACAGTTACTTAATTATGCATAAATGCATAAGGAAGTCCATGCATATGTGTTATTTTTGGAGTAATTTTCAGATATAGTGGCTCCCTACCTAAGACACATATTTTTCCTTCTCTGTAAATTCTTCTCATCCTTTAATGCCTAGCCAAAGCCTGCTTTCTTCTGGAAAGTATTTAAACATCTTCTGCCCATTGTTATCGCCCCTTTTCCTGAATTCCTAAGAGTATTAGGAATCTGAATTAATGCTTTCCAGGGGTTGGTTAGCAGGCCAGAGGGTAAATGTTTAGTGACTCACATTAATTGAGAGCTCTGTTCCTCACCTTAACTTATTAGGGCTTCTGTCTTTTGACTCTTTTGCCTTCACTTCACACCAGGATTTCATCATCAGAAATGCAGATATATTGTGAAGTGTCTTTTGTGAAATTTGGGTGAGAAACATTAATATTACATATTTTAATATGTTAATATAATATATATCAGTAAGAAATATACTGATGTGTAATATATATATATATATATTTTTTGAGTGCAGTGGCGCGATCTCGGCTTACTGAAAGCTCTGCCTCTCAGGTTCACACCATTCTCTGGCCTCAGCCTCCCTAGTTGCTGGGACTACAGGTGCCCGCCATCACACCAGGCTAATTTTTTGTATTTTTAGTAGAGACGAGGTTTCACCGTGTTAGCCAGGATGGTCTCCATCTCCTGACCTCGTGATCTGCCTTCCTCAGCCTCCCAAAGTGCTGGGATTACAGGCGTGAGTCAATGCGCCCGGCCTGATGTATAATAATTTTACATTGATTCATGAGAGATTGACACATCATCTCAAATGTTCTTGAAGACTAAAACTTCCTTTGATATCCCCCAGAAGGAGCTGCTGGTTGAAAGAGAGGCTTGTCATAAGAGAGAGCCATTTTATCCTTCTGAGGCAACTTCTGGTGGCTCTAAAGGTGACACAGCCTGGATTTTGACTTTCAGAATTTAGGGGAAATTATTCACCTATATTACTGTTTCTTAAAATAAGAGTAACGGTGATAGAGTTTGGTAAAGTGATATAACAATATATCTATAAATCCTTTGGGAAACCATCTAGATCAACATAAGAAGAGAAAACCTAACTAAAATTATGGATTAATTTCAATGCGGTTATCTATTATTTTATAGCTTTGCACGCTTTACTCTCTGGACATTCAACAAATACGTATTGAGCATATATATGTTTATCATGCAGTATTAGAAGCACTGCAGTAGAGCAGAGAAAAGAAGCAAAAAAAAAAAAATCCCTTTTCTTATGTAGTTTTCATTCTAGAGACGAGAGCTACACAATGAACATGGCAAATAATTACAGTGCATAGCACATCTGAAAGTGGTAAGCACTAAAGCAGGGAAAGACTATGGCATTGAGGGCAGATGGTTACAATTTTAAATAGAATGGGCAGAAAGATCCTACTGAGAAGGTAACATTGAATGAAGGCTCCAAATTGCTGAGAAAGTAAAATCAGTTAATTCCTGGGAAAAGAACCTTTCAGTACAAAAGCAGAGAAAGTGCAAAGAAAATGGTGCAGGTAGGTGTTTGCTTACCATGAGCAAGAAATGGCAGTGGGACCTGGATGGCTGCAATGGAGGAAGCCACAGAGAGAGTAGTAAGAAATGAAAGCAAAAAGGAAAAAGGACCAGCCTATGTAGGGCATCAAGTCATAAGGACGCAGTTTTTGCCAGTAGTCCCAACCGCTTGGGAGGCTGAGGCAGGGGATTTGCTTAAACCCGGGAGGCAGAGGTTGCCGTGAGTCAAGATCGCACCACTGCACTCCAGCCTAGCAACAGAGTGAGACTCCATCTCAGAAAAAAAAAAAAAAAAAAAAAAAGATGTCTACAATCTGTAATAGAGGATAAATGGAATGAAAGAATAATCTCCTTTAATCGAAGTGGCAAGGCCAAGCTATGAGAGGATAGGGCTATTGTTATTTCAGCAGAGTCACATGGACCTACCTCAACTCTACAACTTTTAAGGTGAAATGGGGCTAGGGAAAAAATGAGCTGCTTAATAAAAAATAAACATCAGATTTGCCTTGTACTGTCCACAGTGTTGACTGTCGAGAGAAGTGCTTGTGTTTTTTAATTGAAATAAAATAAATGCACTGAATAAAATTAATTTTAAAACTAACTTCTTAACTTTTTTTTTTTTTTTTTTTTTTGACTGAGTCTCTCTCTGTTGCCCATGCTGGAGTGCAGTGGCACGATCTTGGCTTACTGCAACCTCCGCCTCCAAGGTTCAAGCAATTCTGTTGCCTCAGCCTCTCAAGTACCTGAGACTACAGGTGCCCGCCACCACATCCAGCTAATTTTTTGTATTTTTAGTAGACAGGATTTCACCATGTTAGCCAGGATGGTCTCGATCTCCTGACCTTGTGATCCACCCACCTCAGCGTCCCAAAGTGTTGGGATTACAGGCGTGAGCCACCTTGCCCAGCCAAAATTAACTTCTTGATTATATTTGCCACTATTTAGAAAATGATAAAAATAAAAATAAAAGCACTACATGTAAAAATATATGGAACTTTCTGGTGTCCAGTCCAGCAGGCAGATAAGGAGCTGAGAAGTCACCACTCCAGTCTAGCAACCTAAAAGCTAAACAAACTGAAAAATCAACAACTCATTTTAGATTCGTCAGAGAGGTGACATCACAGGGAAAACCATTGTCCCTCAAATTGGAGAAACAGATGGATACAGAGAATCACAACATAGAGCAGAGCAAAAAACCCACAAGCAAAACCACCATGGGAACCAGTGCTGGGATAGAGAAACTGGAGCTGTAATTGACAGATAGCTGGAGGCTTGTTTACTGTGGATATGTCTGAGAGTTAAAAATGCCGCAGGGGGACCCAGTCATAAGGGACCCTCATGTTTCTGTGAATTTTACCTCCAGAAGCTCTGTGAGGCATTCGCAGTGAAAGTGAGAAAAAAAAAAAAAAAAAAAAAAAAAAAAAAAATTCCCTCCTGCTTCTTGCGGGGAAAGGGGAAAAGGAATCCTTTCAAAATACACTAGGGCATTCTGTTCTTCTTAACAAGGCCTGTCCTTGGGAGAAACTGTTTTACCAGAGCCCAACTTCGGAAGTTTTGTCCGAGCCCAATCCACTTGAGAGATACCCAACTTGAGCCTCTGTTAGCCTTCCACTTGTGGGAAAAAAAAAAAAAATTCCAGCTCCTTCTGGCTATCCTGTTTCATGCAATGCTAGCGGATGGGACTAGGGGCTAGGGGACTTGAGATACACTGGTGAAGTTCACAGTCCACAGGGCACCGGCTCACCAAAAACTGAGGCCAAATTATGTCACTCTAGAATAATTTTCCTCCCCTGACACCTGACCGTTATTTTATTAAAGACGTATACACCTCCGTTTCTTTCTTTTACCCAGTATTTCAAGTCTACCTTCCAACAAAAAACCAACAAGGCATATTAAAAGGCAAAAAACACTTTAAAGAGACTGAACAAGATATGAGAACCAGAGTTAGACAGGGCAATAATGTTTGAATCATCAGACCAGGAATTTAAAACAATGATGATTAATATGCTAATGGTTTAATTGAAAAAGTAGACAATAGATAATGGATAGTGTAAGTGGAGAGATAGAAATTTGAAGAATGTATCAAAAAGAAATATTAGAGATTAAAAACACTTTAACAGAAATGAGGAATACCTTTAATGGGTTACTATTATACTGGACACAGCTGAGTAAAGAACTTCTGAGTTTGAAGATATGACAATAAAAACTTCCAAAACTGAAAAGGAAAGAAAAAAAAAAAAAAGAAAAAAAAACCAGAACAGAATATCCAAGGATTATGGGACAACTACAAAAAGTGTAACATATGTGTAATGGGGATACCAGAAGGAGGAGAAAGAGAGAAAGAAATAGAAGCAATATTTAAAGCAATAATGACTGAGAATGTCCCCAAATTCATGCCAGACATTAAATCACAGATCTAGGAAGCTTGAAGGGAAGCAAGCAGGGTAAATGCCAAAATAATTAAGCATATCGTATTCAAACTTCAGAAAGTCAAAGAAAAAATTATTGAAAGAAACCAGAGGAGGGGAAAAACACACCTTATCTATGTGAGGTGAGTTAGAGGAACAAAGATAATAATTACATCTAGCAAGCAAGACAGTGGTATGACATATTTACAGTGTTGAGAGGAGAAAAACCCCCACCAAGTTAGATTTCTGTATTCTTAACATTATCTTGCAAAACTGAAGAATAAACAAAGACTTTCTCAGACAAACAGAAATGGAAGAAATTTGTTGCCAGAAGACCTCCTTGCAAGAAATATTAAAAGAAGTTATTCAGAAGAAAGAAAAATTATATAGGTCAGATTCTCAGTTCTACATAAAGAAGGGAAAAGCATCAGAGAAGGAATCAGTGAAGGTTAAATAAAAACTTATTTTTCTTTTTATTAATTTTGAGTTGGAGGCCTCTATACCCCTCTTTCAGAAAGGGACAAATCTAGCAGGCAGAAAATCAGTAAGGGCATAGTTGAATTCAACAGTCCCATCAATCAACTGAATGAATATAATTGACATCTATCAACTACTTCATCCAAAAACAGCAGAATGCACATCGTTCTCAAGCTCACGTGGAACATACAGCAAGATAGTCCACATCCTGGGCCATAAAACACACCTTAGCAAATTCAAGAGAATAAAAATCATGCATTTTCTGCTCTCAGACCGAAATGGAATTGAACTAGAAATCAGTAACAGAAGAATAGATGGAAAAATCTAATAATATTTGGAGATTAAACTATACATTTTTAAATAGCACATGGGACAAATAAGAAATCTCAAGAGAAATTTAAAAATACTGTAAACTAAATAAAAACGAAAATACAACTTATAAATAGTTGTAGGGTGCAGCAAAAGGAGTGCCTCAAAGGAAATTTATAGCATTGCTGCATATATTAGAAAAGAAGAAAGACCTAAAATCAATAATCTAAGCTCCCACCTTATGATACTAGGAAGAGCAAATGAAATCCAAGTAAGCAAAATAAAAGAAATCATAAAAATTAGAATGGAAATCAATGAAATAGAAATAGGAAGTCAATAGAGAAAATCAACGAAATCAAAAGCTAGTTCTTTAAAATGATTAGTAAAATAAATAAACCTTTACCCAGACTGAAAAAAAAACAGAGGAGACACAAATTACTAATGTCAGAAATGGAAGAGAGGATGTGAGTACAGATCCCATGCACATTAAAAAGATAATAAAGGAATAATATGAACAACTCTGTGCCCAATAATGTGATAAGCTAGATGAAATTGATTAGTTCCTTGAAAGACAGATCTGCCAAAACTCCCATAAGAAAAAATAGGCAATCTAATTAGGTATAGATTTTTTAAAGAAATTGAATCAGTAATTAATAGTCTTCCAAAACTGAAAGCAGAAGGCCCATATGAGTTTACTGGTAAATTCTACAAAACATTTAAGGAAAAATAAATACACAATTTTGCTACAATCTCTTCTAGAATATAGAATCAGAGAGAATAGTGCCTTACTCATTCTATGAGACCAGCATTACTCTAATATCAAAAGCAGAAATATACTTTATTAGAAAATAAACTGAGAGACCAATATCTCTCTGGACATAGATGCTAAAAGAGAAAAACTTAAAAAAAAAAGAAAAGAAAAGAAAAGATAATCCAAAATCTAAAAACATGTATCTAAATCAATAGATTTATCAATATCTAAAAACTTGTATACTGTGAACAAATGGGATTTGTCCTAGGTATTCAAGACTAGGTCAACATTTGAAAATCAATTAATGAAACTCATCACATTGATAGGTTACAGAAGAAAAACCACATAATCATATCAATAGATGCAGAAAAAGTATTTGACAAAATCCAACACCCATTCATGGTAAAAACCCTCAACAAACTAGAAGTAGAGGAGAATTTCCTCAACTTAATAAAGACTCTACAAAAAAATCTACAGCTAAGATCTTACTTAATGGCGAGAAACTCAAAGCTTTCCTGTTGAGATAAAAAATAAGGCAATGATGTCTTTGCCTTACAACATCATACTGAAAGCTGTGGTTAATGAAATAAGACAAGAAAATAAAATGAAAGCTATACAGATTGAGAAGAAAAAAATAACTGTTTGCTGATGACATAATCATCTACATTTAAAAAGTCTGAAACAATGGACCAAAAAAACTGGAACTAGTAACTATTATAATGGGGTTGTAGGCTACAAGGTTAAAATAAAAACGTCAATTGGTGTACGATATACTAGCAATGAACAAGGGAATTTGAAATTAAACACACATTGTCATTTACACATTAGCACCCCCAAAAATGAAACATTTAGGTATAAATCTAACCAAATACGTATAAGACATATTTGTGAATACATCTTATACAGTGTGAAGTTTATCAATACAAATACGTATGAGGCAAAGTACATAACTCTGACAAAGGCAGCAAAGGAGAACTAAATAAATAGTGAGATATTTCATGTTCATGGATAGGAAGACTCAATATTGTCAAAACACCAATTCTTCCAATATTGATCTATAGATTCAATGCAATACCAATAGACATCCCAGCAACTTATTCTGTGGATATTAACAGACTGACTACAAAGTTTATACAGAGAGGCAAAACACTCAGAATAGGCAATATCATATTGAAGGAGGACAACAAAGTTGGTTGGGTAAATGACACTACTGAATTCAAAACTTGCTATAAAGCCACAATAAACAAGAGAGTGTAGAATAGAAAGCCCTGAAATAGACCTACATAAGTATAGCAACTGATCTTTGACAAAGAGCAAAGCAATACAATGCAGCAAAGACAGTCTTTTCAACAAAAGATGCTGGAACAACTGGACATCTGCATGCAAAACGATGAATCTAGACACAGAACTTACATTTTCCGTAAAAAAAAAACTCAAGATGGATCATAGACCTAAATGTAAATGAAAAATTATAAAATCTGAATACATAACAAAGGGGAAAACCTACATGACCTTGGGTGTGGCAATGACTTTTAATTTTATTAATTTTTAATTTAAAAAGTTTGTAGAGACAGGGTTCTTGTTATGTTGCCCAGGCTGGTCTTGAACTCCTGGCTTCAAGCAACCCTCTCACTTTGTCCTCCCAAAGTGCTGTACAACATCAAAGGCATAATCTATAAAAGAAATAATTGGTGATCAGAAGTTCATTAAACTTCATTAAAATTAAAAATTTCTGCTCTGTGAAAGACAATATCAAGAGAATGAGAAGACAATCCACAGAGTGGAGGAAAGTATTTGCAAAAGACATACTTAATAAAAAAGTGCTATCCAAAATAGCCAAAACTCTTAAAACTCAACAATAAGAAAATAAACAACCTAGTTAAAAAATGAGCGCAAGAGCTGAAACAGACACCTCACCAAAGAAGATATACAGATGGCAAACAAACATATGAAAAGATGGTCAACATCATATGTGATTAATGAATAGCAAATTGAAACAACAATGAAACAATCTATTAAGAGACCAAAATCCAAAATCACTGACAACACTAAATGCTGACAAGGATGTGGAACAAGCAGAACTCTTATTTATTGCTGGTAGGAATGCAAAATTGTACAGTATTGTATTTTGAAAGATAGTTTGGCACTTCTTTACAAAGCTGAACGTATTCTTAACATATGATCCAGCAACCATGCTCCTTGGTACTTACCCAAGTGAATGAAAATGTATGTTGATACAAAAATGTGCACAAGGATGTTTATAACAACTTCACTCATAATTGCCAAGACTTGAAAGCTTCTAAAATGTCATTCTGTAGGTAGGTGAATGAATAAATAAACTGCGTTACATCCAGGCAATAGAGTATTACTCAATGCTAAAAATAAATAAGCTATCAAGTCATGAAAAGATGTGGAGGAAACATACATGTATATTAATAAGTGAAAGAAGCCAATCTGAAAAGCCTACACACTTTATGATTTCACCTCTATGACATTTTGGAAAAGGCAAAACTATGTAGATAGTAAAAAGGTTAGTGGTTTCCAAGGGTTGGGGAGAGGAAGGATGAATAGGCAGAACACAGAGGATTTTTAGGGCAGTGAAACTATTCTGCATGACTTCGTCCAAACTCATAGAACACACGACATCAAGAGTGAGCCCTAAAGTGAACTATGGACTTTGAGTAATAACGATGTGTCACTGTAGGTTTACTGACTGTATCATGTACCACTCTTGTGGGGTTGTTGATAGTGGGGAAGATTGTGTACATGGGAAGGGGGAATGTGGGGGACATATGGGAATTCTCTGTACTGTCCGCTTCGTTTTTCTGTTAATCTAAAACTACTCTAAAACATAACGTGGTTTTTTTTTTGTTTCGTGGTTTTTTTTTGTTTTTTTGTTTTTTTGTTTTTGTTTTTTTTTTTTTTTTTTTTTGAGACGGAGTCTTACTCTGTCGCCCAGGCTGTAGTGCAATGGCACGGTCTCTGCTCACTGCAACCTCTGCCTCCCGGTTTCACACGATTCTCCTGACTCAGCCTCCCGAGTAGCTGGGATTACAGGATTGTGCTAAAGCTCTTTTCAGAGGCAAATTCATGCCATTAATAGTATCATTCATAGAAATGAAAGAATAAAATAAAGTGAGTATGAAATTTAAGATATTTAAAAGTATATTAAAAATACCTAGAGCATATTGGAAATAGGAAATAATGAATAAAAAAGTAGAATTCAGTGACATAGATAATAGAAAACCAATCAACTGATAAATCTAGGAACTAGTTCTTTAAAAAAGAAAAACAAGGCCGGGCGTGGTGGCTCAAGCCTGTAATCCCAGCACTTTGACAAGGTCAGGAGTTTGAGACAATCCTGGTCAACATGATGCAATTCCATTTCTACTAAAAATACAAAAATTAATCAGGCTTGGCGGCACGCACCTGTAGTCCCAGCTATTGGGAGGCTGACACAAAAGAATCGCTTGAATCTGCCAGGCGGAGGTTGCAGTGAGCTGAGATCGTGCCACTGCACACCAGCCTGGGTGACAGAGTGAGACCCTGTCTCAAAAAAAAAAGAAAAGAAAAACAAAAAAGACGCATTTTAGACAAAATTAATGTGAGTAGACAAATTAATTTAACCAAGAGAGTAAAAGAGGAAAACAAATGACAAGGAAGCATCTTTAATAAAAAATAGAAAAAAATACATAATATAGATATGGGTAATAGTTTTTAAAAATACAATGTGAAGTTTATCACAATATATTTGAAAATTTTTTTGAAAGAATAAAATTATGGAAGGTCTCTCACACACACACACACACACACACACACACACACACAACCATGAAGAAATAGACAACCTGATGGGCTGATGGGTCAATAGCAATGTAAAAAACAACAACAACAAAAAGAGCTTGCCAAGAAATTATTTCCAAAAACAATATCAGGTCCCAATGGTTTCACAGTTATACTCTTACAGAATTTCAAGGAAGAGGTGATTCCCATGGTTTTTAACTGTTCCATGAAAAAAGTATGAGAAAGCTTTCCAATTCTTGGTGAACATAATTTATACTGAAAGCTGGGCACATACATATCCAATAAAAATAACAACAATATCAACATGGATATAGATACATTAGTAGTGAAGAAAATAACCAGAAATACCATTTGATGATGAATGAGTTGCTGCCTATGACCAAATGGAGTTTATGCCAGAAAACAAGAATGTGTGAACACAGTTCAATCATTAACTCAAAAGAGAAAAACCTCATAATCATGAAGTTTAAAAATAACCATATATCTCTCTCTATGCATATACATATATATACACACACACACATACACACACACACACACACGAGAGATTAAATATCATGTTAATAGTACTAGAAAGTAGGTGCTCATCAGGAATTTGCATATTATAGAAATAAGTTTAAATCAAATCTACTAAAACTGGGGATGGTTAACACTCAGAAAGTAAAGCAAGGGATTATTTGCAACGTGTGAATAAAGGTTGTAACGACATCCCTTAAAAGCGAAGTGACACTTTTACATTTTCTAGAGGAGACAAGTATTTGCAGGAAACTCCATCCCGCCTTTTGACTCACCTGATTATGGGACCCAGTCAGAGGAAAGGCTTCTGTCCCTGGGGAATTTAGACATTTTGGGAGGCCTGAGTGAATGACATTCTGAGGGGAGCCACCTGGTCCACAGGAGGGGAGCTGAAGGAGCAACAGAGGACCTGGAAGGGAAGTCCAAGAGACTGGTATTTCAGGTCTCCTTCTCCTCTTCTTGATGGCTGCTCAGCATTATCTGTTTTATATATTGAGGTCCAACTTAAGATTTTGTTTGAAAAGTGAGGTCCCAATCCTAACTGCAAAAAATAAATAAAACCCAACTTTGAAACTCACTCCTTAATCACTAAAATCAGTGTAAGCATTAAGAAATAAAATAAAATTTAAAACAACCTTTTCCCATAACATTTGAAAAAGTAGGAGCTTTTTTGAGACTGTAAGCAGGCATACATCATGAGAACAGTTAAATACATGGAATTATTTTGGTGACTCTTATTTCAGCTCTTTATATCATTTGTGTGTGTGTGTGTGTGTGCGTGTTTCTGTGTGTCTTAGTCTTACTCTCTCACTTGCACATAATCTCACATGGTTTGTGAAATGCCACGCTCTCTATCAGTGCCTTTGCCGTAATATTAGGAATTGATTAGCAATTGCCAGGGGTCACGGTGGGAGCTGAGATTGACTGCAAACAGGCAAAACAGAACTTTTGCGGGTGATGGAAATATTCTATAAATGGATTATGATAAGGGTGGCATAGCTATGTAAATTTACTAAAATTCATTGAATTGTAGATCTAAACTGGGTGCATTTTATTGTGTATAAATTGTACCTCAATATAACTGATTCTTTTAAAAAAAGAATTGATGAAACATATTGCAATACTCCAATGCTGGAGCGTAACAGGGTGCATTTGCTAACCATTCACAATCCACATCTTATTTTATAGCACCCGAACAGATACTCTGAAAGTTTGGCTAGAACATTATATCCTTTTTTTTTTTTTTTTTTTTTTTTTTGACAGCCTCGCTCTGTCAACCAGACTGGAGTGCAGTGGCACAATCTCGTCTCATTGCAATCTCCATCTCCTGGACTCAAGCGATTCTCATGTCTCAGCCTCTCAAGTAGTGGGAATTACAGGCACGCACCACCATGCCCAACTAATTTTTGTATTTTTAGTAGAGATGGGGTTTCACCATGTTGGCCAGGCTGCTCTTGAACTGGCCTCAAGTGATCCCCCTGCCTAAGCCACCCAAAGGGATGGGATGACAGGAGTGAACCACTGTGCTCAGTGAGCATTAAATCTTCTCAGGGGTACATTTAGCATGTCACTTTAAAGACTTAAAAGTCTTCTCATGCAATCTCACACTGGAAGTAGGAAGTAGAAGCAGGAATGTGATAATACCAAATCCCAAGTTACCAGGTTTCAACTCACCCTCCCTTTGTATAAGGTGCTTATAGTGTCTTTCTAGTCATATTTCTCAATCCAAATACTATCATATCTCCCCTGTTCTTCAATGGCTTTTGTTGCTTAAAACTGCTTTCTATTCAAAGTCTTCAACACCTTTTTCTTCTTTAAATATGTAATATACATAGACCATTTTACTCTGCCTTCCACTTACTTTTTTAACCTTTTATTTTTTACTACTCCACTTCACGTGTTTTAAGCTCTACATAAACTACATAACTTACTATTTTCTTTCCAAACCTTGGGCATGTGAGCAATATTTTGGAAAGAAACATGGAATCTTGAAGTTGGAAGTGACAGTTGAAATCTATTAGCCTGGTCTGCCATGGAATACAGATACCCTGAGCGTCACCCGCTTTGCTGGGGAATATTTCTGGTTCCATGGAGCTCGCCACCTCTCTGGGAATCCATGGGCCTCCCCTTGTAAAGATCAAGAATGCAGGCAGACCAAAGAGAATAAAATATTGGTGTCTCACTGTTGAATGAAAGAACTAATTCTCTGACTTGCCAAATGCAGCATTTCCAAACTAGAAGTTGGGGTTTTAAAAGCTCTAAAAAAAATTCAGTAGTCAGCAAAGCAACAAGTAGTGAAACATTATGTGGAAAGTAAATTTTACTTTCCTGATAAGACCATTGATTTACCTTCAAATAATAATTTTCTGAAGCTTTTACTATATGTGAATTAAGGGGAAATGGATTCCTTTAAAATTCCATCAAAAAACCATTTGTTATGCTTCCCCATCCCTCAGTCTAAAAATGTTCAGATCAAGTCTCTTTCTTTGAAGACTTTAAGGAGGCAATTAAGTAGTGAGGTAAAGATTGTGCAGAATAAAGAGCACTGGCAGACATGAATTTAATTCCATTTGACTCTGAATCTTGACCTAGTTATGTGTTTTAAATTTTCTGAGCCTCAGTTTCCACATCTGGAAAGCGGGAGGAGTAATGGCCTCCTAGAGCATTGTGGTAAAGATAGCGACAATCTGTAGAAAGTGTCTCACCATGCCCGATTCACTGGCCTGGCTAGGCAGTGTGATTTTCTACATCTTCCCAAGTTGAATCCTGGGTTCTCATCATCCAAGGCCTTTCCAAGATGGTTCTTCCCACTTTCGTTAGTGTGCCATAAAATACACCACCAAACACTCCCCACTCCCAGGATGTCCTTTCACTAAACTCTCAATTTTTGAAAAGCCCCACAGTCTTTCAAGGCCCACTTCAAGTGCTTTTTTTCTGAGCACGTGTCTACATGCTTTTAGACAAACAAGGTCCCAGAAGCTCAGAGGGGCACAACAAGAAGCAGTTTGAGGTGGGAGTAGGAGTCCACATCCATCCATCCATCCATCCGTCCATCCATCCATCCATCCATCCACCCACCCATCCACCCATCCACCCATCCACCCATCCTTCCACCCACCCACTCATCCACCCATCTAACCATTCACCCATCCATCCATCCACCCATCCATCCATCCACCCATCCATCCATCCATCCATCCATCCATCCATCCATCCATACATCCATACATCCATACATCCACCCGTCCTTCCACCCACCCACTCATCCACCCATCTAACCATTCATCCATCCATCCATCCATCCATCCATCCATCCATCCATCCATCTATCCATCCATCCACCTATCCTTCCACCCACCCATCTAACCATTCGCCCACCCATCCACCCATCCATCCATCCATCCATTCACCCACCCACCCACCATCTAACCATTCAACCCACCCATTCACCCATCCATCCATCCATCCATCCACTCACCTACCCACCCATCTAACCATTCACCCACCCATTCACCCATCCATCCATCCACCTATCTATCCATCCATCCACCCACCCACCAATCCACCCACACATCCATCCACCCATCCATCCATCCACCCACCCATCCACTCATCTGCCTACCCACCCACCCGTTCTTCCATCCATCCATCCATCCATCCATCCATCCATCCATCCATCCAGTCAGTTAATGCATATTTGTTGGACCCCTACAATTTGCCAGCACTGTTCTAGGTGCTGAGAAAAATGTAGTGAATAAAAAAGGCAAAAATCCCACTGTTACGGAGTTACTTTTTTTTTTTTTTTATCTATTATTCTATTACAGGAAGAAATGCAAAATACTGGGATTAAACAGTAAAACAGTAATATGTATTCTTTAAATGATCATTGTCAATATGGTAAAAAATAAAGCGCAGAAGAGGAACAGAGCATAGGGCAGTTGGCTTTATAATTCTAGACAGAGGAGCCAGGGAAGAGAGTATGGAGAAGGGGATGTTTGCGTGATGCCCTAAAGAAGGTGAAAGAGGAAGTCATAGAAGTTTCTGGAGGAAGAGTACTCCCTGAGATAGAGCCTTCCAAATGCCAGAGAGGACCGGGAGCCAGGTGTGGCTGGAGCAAAGGGAAAGAGTAGAAGAGAGGGAAGGCATGAGGTCAGAGAGCTAAGCCTAGATGGTGCGAGCTTTGGGCACCTTTGGCAAGATTTCAGCTTTTGCTCTGAGTGACAGGAGAAACCAGTGGAGAGTTTTGAGCAGAGGGGTATGGTCTGACACAGGTTTAATAAGATATTTCTCCCTGTTGTGCACAAAACAGACTGGAAAGTATATGGTCTCTAGAATACAAAGGTGACCCCTAACAAGCCATTCCCTGTCCCGCCTCGGCCAGCATTCACACCCTTTAGCAGTGATAGTCCTCTCCCACCCTGAAGCTGGGCTGGCTCTGGGATTGCCTTTAACCAGTGAATGTGATGCAGGTAATGCTGTGCTTGAAAAGGCCTGGTAGCTTTGGCTTTGTCAACTTTAGGGCCCCCAAGACTCCATGTTGGGAGTCCAGCTACCCTGTTGGAGCGCTCTTGTGAAGAGATCATGTGGAGAGGAAGAGCCCCTGAGATGACACGAAGAGAACTGGAGGCCTAAATGTTCTAGACAAGCCTGTTAAGGACCAAATGTGGAAGAAGCCACCTTGGACACTCCATCCCAGCCTTCTTGTGATGCAGCCACAGGAGAGGCCCCAGTGGAAATCCATCCAGCAGAGCCCCACTTAACCCCACAGAATCAGGAGAAATGATCAAATGAGTGTTGTTCGAAAACACTAAATTTAAGGGAGGCTGGAAGCAGAGGGCAAGGGCAGACCAGGAAAACCCATTCACAGGCTGCTGTGGGGTTCCAGGCTGAGGATGAAGTTGGCTTTGGTCATAGGAGAAGTGATGGAAAGTGGAGGGAAGTGGTCAGGCTCCATGTGTCTTAAAGACAGAAGATTTTCTAAGGGATTGCATTGGAGGTGAGTTGCGAGAGAACCAGGAGGGAAGGATGACTGTAAGACTCCACCTGACTTGGGCTGAGCAGAGGCCCTGCACAACAGGGAGCCTCGGGGCCCTCCCATGGAGGCCTGGCAACCTCCAGGTTGTCTCCACACGAGGGCTGGGCAGAGAGGTGACATCCTGTTACAAAGTGACAAGATGATAACAAGAAGATCAGAAGCCAAAGCAGAAGGTGGTGGCCAAACCCCATAGGAATTCTCTGAGCCAAGAAGTGTGGTCCCTGAGCTTTTATAAGGTGTTGGTGGCTTCAGACTCAGGCCTTGAAGTAACCCTCAAAGCTACTGATCTGGCCTGGATACCATCTCACACTCTCAGCTTCTTGTAACTGCACAGTTTAACATGTTTTGTTTTCCTAGAAGCCTAATCTCTTAAAGCTGGGCAGGAGGCCTCTGTTTCTTTTTTAAATGCCCACAACACCTATAAGAGTGCTTACAGAACAGAGTTTCAGTAAGTTCTTCTCTGATTCACACAGGGACTTCTTACCACAAAAGCCTCGCAGATCCAAGGCATTTTTTCCCTTCATAGATCCATGGGTAGTTCAGAGATAAAAGACAGTATTTTTATGTGTGAAAAACTGTCTTACTAAATGTCCCACTTCCTCGGGAAGCAATGCATTATTTTTCCCATCTGGCATATGCTAAATGGTTGTGAAAATACAGGAAGTTCCTGTGAATTTCCTCAAAAAAATCTTGACAGGCTTTGCACTATTTTGGACTATTCTGATTTGTATTATGACATTTAAACTGTGATAAAATAATATAAAACAATAAAATAAAGGAAAACCTGGTCAGACAGTATGAAGCTTTCCTCACCTTCTGGGGTAACAAGTAAGAACATGTATATAAACAAAAAACAAGAGTGAAAACAAAAATGAGGAGAGATCTTGTTTTTGAAATGCATGGAGTTGAAATTAGCTCAGACATTTTAAGTTGTTTTATCAACATTATAGGAACATTTGCTAAAATATTTGGTTTGTTTATATCATAGAATCATGGAGTATCTAAACTCTAAGGAAGCTTTGCAATATTCTAGTCCAGTCTTGTTTCATTTTTTTAACAGATGAAGAATCACAAGTCCAGAGAAGTTATGATTTTCCAAAGGTCACACAGCTGGTTAGAGGCAGAGAAAATGCTAGAATCCAATTCTCATAATTCTTAGACCAGTTTTCTTCCTGGAGTATTCCTGAAATATTTCCAATGTAAGTGTTTACATATTGGTACCTGAATGGATGTACCTCCCAGCCAAGTGAGGAACTAGAGCCAGTGAGAAGACAGGGTCAGGAGCCAGGTGAAGAGGGGTGAGGAGGAGGTGAGAGCAGCTCCTCTTCTCTCTCACATTCTTTTCTCCTTACGCTAGGGAGCCACAACAATGGTGCACCTTGAGGAAAGTCAGCAAGTCCTGTCCTGAAAGAAATCTACCTCCTGAGCCTAACTATCCCCACTTCCTGTCTACCAGCCCCTTCACTTCACTAGGGAAACGCCGTAGTAACTTGGTTCAGCACACAGACTGCATTGATTCCTTTCTTAGCTCCCCCAGTTTGAGCTGTGTGACCTTGGGCAAGTTACCTTACTTCTCTGTTCTTCTATATTTTTCTTTGTAAAATGGGAACAATAACACCTACCTCCCCAGGTTGTTGTGATGATTCAAGTTAACGTATTTAAGAGCTTAGAACATGCCTGGAACATATTAAGCACTATATAAGTATCAAATCAATAAATTCAAAATAAATGAAGCTTAGTTTGTAGTGCCATGTCTATTTCCTCGAAATTTTCCTATCATTTCCGGGCTCTTCATAAGGCAACTCCTGTCCTGTGATCTTCTTTTTCTTGCCCAGACTCACTCTCCTACCACCAATGTCACTGAAGTTCTTGACTCAGAGGAAGATGCTGGGGCCAAATCGGAGAAGCAGTTTCTTACATAGTGTAGAACACAATGGCTTCCAGGTCTGAGGACACCACCAAGTGAGCTGCACCTGCAGTGCTCTGGCTGACCGGGGCAGGAGGCATCCCAGCCACACTCATTAGCACAGTTCGCCTAGCACCTCAGCTCTTATTTTCTTCATCTATAAAATGGTCCTTGGCTCTCTGCTATTAGGAAAGCCCTGCAGGTGTGTGTGTGTGTGTGTGTATGTGTGTGTGTGTGTGTGTTTAAAACTCAGAATCCTTTCTACTCTATAGTTGCTGGCTTCTTTCTGTTGGATCTCCATGTAACGTCAGAAATTGCGGGAGAATTTGATTATATTTTTCTTCCAGCTCTTGCTAGCAACAAAAAGTGGAGACATTTTATTTTCTGATGATCTATGTAAATATACAGATAGATCCTAGAAGAATAAAAGTCTTACTCATTCATGAATTCAATCAATCAATTAATGTACACTAAATATGTTATATGCACCAATGGCTGTACTCTTTCATTGACCTAAATTTGTTATGCTGATCAATATAGGGTCTCTGAGCAGGAATCTAAGCCAGAGGTAGAAATGGAATGGCTTCAAGGACCAGCAGAATGTCAATGAGCACATCGTGCCAAGTAAAGAAAAGGTGTAAACAATAGAGAACAGTGAGACCTGTGGCATATTGGTGACACATTTCTCAGCTAGTTATAATATAATTGAAAAGGGCTGGGGACGGTTGCTCACACCTGTAATCCCAGCACTTTGGGAGAGTGAGGAGGGCGGATCACTTGAGGTTAGGAGTTCGAGACCAGCCTGGCCAACACGGTGAAACCTTGTCTCTATTAAAAATACAAAAATTGCTTGGGCATGGTGGTACATGCCTGTAATCCCAGCTACTTGGGAGGCTGAGACAGGAGAATCGCTTGAACCTGGGAGGCAGAGGTTGCAGTGAGCCAAGATCGTGCCACTGCACTCTAGCCTAGGCGACAGCATGAGGCTCCGTCTAAAAAATAATAAATAATAACAATATGATTGAAAGACATTCACATATAATTTTTTAAATTCTAAAATTATTATCCATGTCTAAGGAAACATGTTAGGATGGGCAAACAAACAGGGGGGCCAGTTAGAGTTCTCCACAGTCTGGCCCTTTATATTTAGGTCAACCCAGAGGTTCCTAGAAGACTAAGTAAAGCCTAGAGCTAACCTGCAATATTAATCTATAGGTCAGTTTCATGGTAAAGGCTCACATGCTCCTCTCCAGCATCTATTCTAAGAGACCATAGGGCAACAGCTATCTCTTTATCTCCTTAGCAGCATTTCTGAAAGGAAAGACTCACCCTGCAAGGAGAGAGTTTCAGGGATGGACTCTTGAAGAAGAGAGGCAATTAGATGCCACAGGACACACAAACCTTTTATTATCTTCCAGCCCTGACAGGTAATCAGAGCAAGAACCTATAAAAAGTAGAGATAAGATGGAGGAAAAGGCTCTACCTTTTTGTGTTAGAAATAGAATATGTAATAACTGGTAAGATTAGCCCAGGTCACAGTTGTGTTATTTGTAGCAGAACAAAATAGTGCCACTCCAACAACACAGAAGGAATAAATGGAGTGAGTCCTTCACCAGAGTGCTTTGAGATCACCCCAGCATTCAAGGGGACAGGAGTAGTGTATCTCAGAAGACAAACAGTGCCTGGAGGGTCATGAAGAAAAGAGTGGATACCAAGGGGTGGGGGAAATAGACCAGAATATTCTGCACATCCATTAAGGTGCACAGGAAATCCCACAGAGCCGTTGACTCACCAGAGTGGGATCTCAAGAGTCCTTGGGCTACAGGAATTTCACTGGAGGAGGTGGAGGCACTGTCACTGGGTCATTATGGTTACACCCCAGGACCTAGAAAAGCTCAGGCTGCAGAATGTCTGCTGAGGAGAACACCAGGGAGAAGTCCCCTCAGCCTGTCATCTGTCTCAGTGTCATGAAGGGAACAGAATCAGGATCATTTAAAAATAGTCAAACCTGTAATAACATAAAGTTGAAAATGACTAGAAAGTTTTTGAAAAAGCGTTTTCTGTGGCTGAGACTCCAGCAACCTGAGAAATCACATAGAAGTCAACAGCATAAAGGAGAAGTTTAAAGGGAACCTCTGGGTGTCCCAGCTACAACATACACTTCATAGTTTCAATATGACATTTGTATGAATGTAAGCAGGCATGAAATCAGATTATTTTTAACCATGAAATTTGTTGATTTATGACTTCCATAGGGTCCCCCCTTCAGACAAGAATATCAGAATGTGGCCTGAAGGCTCTTCTTCCTACCCTTGTAAAGAACCAGATAATTGGTTATTTTTTGGAATGAGGCACAACTGGTTTAAATTTAAGTGAAGATCTGGAATGAGATTTGTCAGTCGGATGATGATTGGTCCTTTGGCATTTCTGTCCTCCACCAATGAGCTCTTATCTCCCTTTGAGCCTTCAGGCACACCTGTGTGTTGGCTTCCACGGACCATAAACCCTCAAAGTAGATCCCCAATGATAGCTGGCACTGACACATCATCAGAAAACATGTGTTTTAGGCCAGGCATGGTGGCTCACGCCTATAATCCCAGCACTTTGGGAGGCCAAGATGGGTAGATCACCTGAGTTCGGGAGTTTGAGACCAGCCTGACCAACATGGTGAAACCCCATCTCTACTCAAAATGCAAAAATTAGCCAGGTGTGGCGGCATGCAGCCTATAGTCCCAGCTACTCAGGAGGCTGAGGCAGGAGAACTGCTTGAGCCCTAGAGGCAGAGGTTGCAGTGAGCCGAGATGGCACCACTGCACTCCAGACTGGGCGACAGAGCGAGACTCTGCCTCAAAACAAACAAACACACAAAGAAAAAACATATGTTTTAAAAGGAAGGATCTCCTTTGATCCTTTTAAAAGAGGGAGGTTGATATGTTTCAACAGGAAGCATTGGCCTGAGACTCAGTGTCCCCTCTCTCCTCACTCAATATTGTTACAGAAAAAAAGAAACATGGAGAAAACAGAACAAATCAATTTTTAAAGATGAAAGAAACATACAGATGTGCACAAAACTAACCTCCCATTCTAAACAATTCCCCCCCCAAAAAAAAAAATTAGAAAGAAATTGCACCATGCTGCGCTTTCCATTTCTGTGCTTTGACTAGATGACCTTCAAGATCCATTCAATCTTTAGAATCTAGGATGATATGACTTTCTACTTGCATGATTACTTTTGGACTGTGTTCTTCAAAATACAAAAAGAAAAATAAGATTTAAAATTTCAGCATTTCTGATTTCTATTTTTGGGAGACAATTGAACCCCAAGGATGCAAGAGAAAACGGAAAAGGAAAGAGGGCACTAAAGAAGTTACATCTTCTCTTCAACACAGGGCGTCTATTTTGTGCTCACACTCTGTATCTGAAGAGTCATTACTTTTGAATTCTATACTCCTGACTGTTAGATTTCCCAACAACTGTGATCTCTCTTAGTTCTGGGAGAGCAGAATTTGGATGAAGGATGAATACATAAGTGAATGAGGAAATTAGCTGATCCTTTTGGCGATACATAGAATAAACTGTAAGTTTCTTTCATCCTGCATAACTAAAGATGATTCTATGCTTGTACATTTTGTACATTTGAGGATAAGGAACTCATTCCTTCCTGGCATCATTGGTTCCATTGGGGAAAGAAATATTTCACAGTAATTTGAAAAGGATGCCGAGGGTGGTCTTGCCTGATGGGAAATCTTCATCCAAGTGAGAAAGAAAATGTCTTATTTGGGAGGGTGTCTCAATTGTAGGCAGAACTCAAAAGTAAGAGATCTAGGTATGAGATACTAAAAAGTCTGGGCAGATGTGCACTCACTGTAAAATTTTCTTGCAGCATTCTTTGTAGGTCTGGATCAGGGTGGGATGAAAGTCAAGATTAGAATTCCATGTTGGAAAGATGTACAAGATCCAAATAAAGACACATATGTAGCATTGTGAGACTGATATTATAAGCGACACCTACAGAACACAGCAATGGATAATGTAGTTCTGATGCAGACACAAAATTGGCACAAAGCCTCTCCTCAGGACACCTGGAAACGTTGGTCTTGCGAAAGCACACCACCCGGGAGGGCTTGGCTTTCTTAGCTCTTGTTTGCCCCTCCTAGAAAGAGCTGCTCTCTGGGTTCCAAGGCGGTGATGCTGTAAAGTAAACGGGATCAAACCTGGAAGATACATCCATATATATTAGAAAGCTTGATAACCAGGGAGGAAAAGATTGTGTATGTTGACACCTGTACTTTAAGTTATTAAAAAGATGGATTGAAAAGTAAAATAGGCCGGGCACAGGCTCACCCTGTAATTCCAGCACTTTTGGAGGCCAAGGAAGGCAGATCACCTGAGGTCGGGAGTTCGAGATTAGCCTGATCAACATGGAGAAACTCCGTCTCTACTAAAAAATGCAAAATTAGCTGGGTGTGGTGGTGCATTCCTGTGATCCCAGCTACTTGGGAGGCTGAGGCAGGAGAATCGCTTGAACCCTGGAGGTGGAGGTTGCAGTGAGCCGAGATCATGCTGTCGCACTCCAGCCTGGCAACAGGAATGAAACTCCATCTCAAAAAAAGGAAAGAAAGAAAGAAAGAAAGAAAGAAAGAAAGAAAGA
>NC_045441.1:29925702-29937537 GCF_002776525.5 Piliocolobus tephrosceles | reverse complement strand
AGAAAGAAAGAAAGAAAGAAAGAAAGAAAGAAAGAAAGAAAGAAAGGAAGGAAGGAAGGAAGGAAGGAAGGAAGGAAGGAAGGAAGGAAGGAAGGAAGGAAGGAAGGAAGGAAGGAAGGAAAGTAAAATAGAGAAGGATTCCATGATGTGTGGCAGAAAATGACGACGACTTAATTGTCAGAACTGACACTCAGCCGAGGCTTATTTTATGCCAGGCGTTGCGCTAAATCCTTTACAAGGATTGCCTCGATTAATAGTCACAACAAGCCTGTGATGTAGCTACTATTGTTTTATGAGTCCATACTAAGGTAGAGACAGAGTAACTAAGCTACTTGCACAAGATCATCCAGGTGGCAAGTGGCAGGGATGGAAGTTAAACCCCAGCAGTCTGGTTACACAGCCTGTGTTCCTAGCCTCTCCCTCAGGTGGATTTCCATCCTTGTTAGGAAGCTCTGGAAAACATAATTCTGACTGTCTCATTATAAATTATCTCAATAAAGAAGAAATGTGAGCAGTACTGTGGGGTGGCAAGAATCTTGAATCTGGTATCATGTTGGAACAAATCATTTAACAGCCTGGTCCATTGGTTTTCTGATTTGGATATTTGGAAAGATATTAACTATCTAACAGATTATAAGATCTAAATTGAATAATGTTGTGCAGTGTGACTCAAACAACATCTTCATAAAATAAAGATATTATATGAAAAATTTTAGTTTTCTTTCCATGGAATTATCTTAAATATTTTTAACAAAAAGTGTGTAACATAGCTGCTCTAATTTTTCTACAAATTAACACTAGCTTAAAAAAAGTATCAACTTCATTTTCACAGAAAAATATGTAAATAGTTCATCATGCTTGATAAAATATTTTTTTATGTGTGTTTGTACACATGACCTGATATTTCATATGTATACCATTAAACAGGTTCTATTGACAAATTATTTTTGCTCTGTATAACAGAAGTAAATATTTCATGGTGCCCTATTGGGAACACCATGATTTTTCAGATTCTCTGCTTCTCTAAATATGTGGAGAAGAACTAATGTGTAAAAGATGCTTGCAAGTAATAAAATCCTTTTGAGTGTCTGTTGTATATTACTATGCCCAAGAAATCAATGGTGGTGTTGCAAGTGAATTAGAACATCTGTGAATTCAGATATTAGGAAGTTTTATTCTAACGTTGGGTGCAGGATCAAAGATAACAGCTTTCTATAATTTCTGATAGTTACTTTAGGAAGCTCCAAGTGGAAGATAAAGTTGAGCTTCCAAAAAGAGTCACTGAAAATAACAAAGTGACACTCAGATAATGGATTATAATCCATATGAGGCACATGGGGACACGCAACAGATGAGACAAGAAGAAAATTTGCAGAATAGATTGCTGATTTATCCTAGATAATCTTTAAAGGATCATGATGATGGGGAAAGTCTGAGAAGACTAGAGATGAGTGAAATGTAATCAATTTTAAGAAAAGAATATATTAAATTCGTGTGAGCTCTGTAAGGCGACCCAGTAAATGGGTGAAAACAACTTCAAGGTGTCTGGTGGAGTGACAAATGGCTCTGTACTCAACATTTTCTTTTACAGTGCTATCAATTTCTCAGTTTTATATATTATACATCTGTATTATATTATCAACAATATATTGTATTGATAAAAATGCTATTGATGTATTAGTTACATATAACATCTTTGTTTAGCCAACAACATTATCAATTACTTGGTGAAAGGAAACAGACTTACGAAATTTCTAGAAAAATATCAAATGGGAAGGGTCAGAAAAATATATCTAACAACAAAATTAGATTTTAAAAAATGGTCTTGATAAATTACAGTGAAAAATTGGATAATATAAAGTTTAAGACATTACATATGTCTTTGGACAAAAAAAAAAAAAAAAAACTCTGGGTTTCATAGAAAACTAGCTGTGGTAAAACTTTGAAAGCCATTTTATTCAATGTCAGTCTTCCCTTCTTAAACATTTCAAAGCAGATTGTCCAGTCTCTATTTAAACACTTCCCATTATGAAAAATTTATTTCATAGAGCAGCTCATTTTGCTTTTGAACTACTAATTGTTTGAAAGTTTTCATTATTCTTTCTTAAAATTATCTACATGGAACAACCAGACCATACTAAAAATGTAATTTTTGAATTGGCCAAGTCAAGCTTCTGCTGTTGAGGTTGATTTCACAATTTTCATGCCCACTTTCCAGTATTCAGAGCACAAGAGCCACATTCTGGATACCCAGAGCAAACTCATCCTCCACCGCTTCCACCCAAACCATCACCCAAGCAAGTTTTCCACCTACTCCTCTTTCAGAATTTACATATGCCAATGATTGATTTCTTTGGGATTTTATTTGTCAATTAAATGAAAGCTTGCAAATCTAATACTGGATTACCTCTTGTAGCAGTCTTTGCATTATACCATAATTCTCATGTAATAATGGAATATTCAAATTCCTCCTTGGACCTTGAATCACACCAAATGGCTTGCCTGTTTTAAGCAAAAGCAAGGCCACTTCATCAACCCACTTCAAACTCCATGATGCAGTTGACCCCATTTCTGGTCCATTATGCATTTCCATTTGGTTGATGTGATCTCTGCAAACTAAGGGCAACTTGACCTTATCAGAACAGTGCTCCTGTTCTTCCAAGAACTGACTTCTATAAGAAGTTCTGAAGAAGAAAAAACAAACTTTTGCTTTTCTTTTCCCCTGGAAAATGAGCAGGATGCTTTTAATTTTTTAAATTCTTGAAAGAATTCTATTTAAATGCATGATGACTAACTAGATGAGTGAACGTGAGATGGGACTAGAATCTTGACCCAATAATTTCATGTGGATAAAGCCTCTATAAAATAAAGGCTACACATATAATTAACAGTCAAGAAGAAACCATGTAACTGAAAATCTGGACACTTGGTAGATGTGTCAGTTGACACTTTTTGAAAGGAGAGGTGACTCTAGATCCACCCATTGAGCTCCTCTGAACACTGGCGTGGTGCTGCAACTCCTGATTGGACAAGATGCTGTACCTTGCTCTTTACAAACTAAGAGAAAGCAATGTCAGTAGTTTCTCTGACGTGTATAATTTCACTTTCTATGGTATAAGGGATAGTTGTGGGATTTCAGAGTGATTTCTTTTGGAGCTCAAAGATATAAGAATGCTTGTCTTAAATCCCTAAACAATTCCCATCAATAGCTGCCCAGGTCACATAAGGAGGTTAATGCAACTTGCCTTTTTCTGCATCCCTTTCCACCCTTGGGTAACACTCAATAGCCAATATGCTAACCCCAAAATCCTAATGACTTTACTTGCCATCTCCTCCATTGCCTTGACTCCTCCTTCGCCTCAAACTTTATTTCCAGGATAGGGCCTGAAATGATTGGTAAGCCAATGTAAATTAATATCTGCCACATCTGAACTATTCCAGGGCATGGATAATCACCTCCTGCAGGACAGAACAGGTGAGGTGAGGTGCAACCGGAATCCAGCATTAGACTAGAAATACTCAACTGTGGTGGGATATCAGATTCCGATGGCGGTGGGCAGGGTGGGGGTGGGGGGTGGGCTTCTTTAGGAGAGTGAGTTGGGAAAGTTGAGTTTCAGAAAGGATATTCAAAGTTATAACTACCAATGATTATTTTATGCAGCAATTTCATATAACATAAAAGAAAAACAGTAGGTATTTATGTTATTAAAAGGGAATATGGTTTTGTCTTTTCAACTTGATTCTGAATTCACTCACATGGGAGAATCCTTGTGAGGGGATTCATCCACTTACTCTGGATGGAGTAGTTTCCAATGGTTAAGGCAATTTCAAGCACTAGGATGGTGCCTGGCCCATCATAGGAACTTAGTAAGCATACACTTAATGTGTCCTAGATGACTCAGGGATAGCCAGTGATACCACTCGCCCTAACAATGCAGCATGGTGTTTTGACTTGGAGTTTCCAGTATGTACAGAATTATGAGAATCACCTTGGACAAGTGATAAACGAAAATTCCATGGCCCTGCCACAGACAACCGGAGTCAGCAACTCCAGGGAGAGCCCTAGGAATATGGCTCTAGGAATAACCAATGCCACGGGTATATCTCACATAAAAAAAAAAAAATGTTATTTCATTTTTGTTAACACAATCACCATAATCTACTTCTAGTGCTTTTAAAAACTTAATTAACAGACTCCAGTTTCTTTCATGCTGCAGAGTAGTCATTTATTTAACACAGTTATTGAACTCCTGTTATGCACTGAAAGCTAGATAATGGAGTTACCAGAAAATGAGGAAAAAAAGTGGTGCCTGCCACTGAAAACTTGCAGCCTGGTAAAAGCATTGGAATATGCACAAAAAGTAAGTAAAGATGTGGTCTACTGCAGTCACAGGTAAGTGATGCTAAGGTTGGAAAGAGGGCGGCAAATTCCCTCTGCCTAAGTGATTGAGTAAGGCTTCCACGAACAGGAAGAAGAGTTTTCCAGAGACGTTGGTGCTGGAGGGAAAAAAAAAAATGTACCAAGGCATATCTGTTCATGGAGAGTCCTCGCCTGGCATCACTGAGCAATGGTGAGATTCAGCAATGCAGAAATATAAGGAATAGTAGGGGAATGGCCGAAGATGAGAGACCTGGTGATCAGAAAATTCAGATTTCATCCTATAAGGTCAATTAGATTTCCTCCCATTGGCAAGCAGAGGAATTATATAATGAATTCGTTTTTTGAGAAGATAACACTAAGTGACAGGGCAGAGGGCCATGGGGTGACAGTGGGATGAAGAGAGCAATTAGGAAAATGTGATAGCAGGGAGACAGTGGCAGGGGACCTTGTAAATCTGAGCTTCTGTCAACTTCCTTACATCCGAATGATTATTGTTCCTACCTGGGGTCCTTGGAACCAACCCAAATGGTACAAAACTCTCTCCTTAGTATGATGTAGAGAGAAAATTTCCTCGCTTAGGTTGTCAGTGAAATAAAATAAAATAAAATAAAATAAAAGAAGTCTTCACAAAAATCCAGAACAATACTTCGTGCTTTTGGCACGGATAAAAAATAAAACAAACAAATAAAGGCTTTATAATTTGATGCATTAAACATTATTTCCAATGCCCCACTCCTTGGGGATGTCGATTCTATTTCTGTTTCTAGCGTCTACTTAATTTATTGAAAAAAAGTTACACAAGCATACCTCTATGCAATTTATGTTCAGCACAGCATCCCAGCCTGAATACATGACATGCATTATGAGTACACTTACAAAATTCACTATGGATTCTGGGTGATCAAGATGTGTCAACGTAGCTTCCTTGGTTGTAACAAATGCACCACTGTGCTGGGGGTGTTGAGAGTGGGGAAGGCTCTGCTTGTGGGGGAGCAGGGTGTATATGGGAAATCCCTGTGCCTTCTGCTCAATTTTTCTGTGAACCGAAAACTGCTCTTAAAAATAAAGTCTACTAAGGAGAAAGAAAAAGCAAATTGCAGCAAAGGATGAACTAAGGTCCTATGTCAAAATATACATATAAATATATAAAACTGTATACTTTAAGATCTGTGCCTTTTACTGTATGCAAATTATACCTCAATAAAGAAAAAAGGAATAACTGAATAAAAAGAATGTATGACATATGTGATTTTGCAGGAGCTGCTTTCCAATCTTTAGTTCCGTTAAGAGTGTTGTATAAATCTACAATGAAGCAGCAACCCCTTCCCCCTCAATTTGGATAATGAGATGCTGCTGACATTCCCTCTCCTTCAGCCTTGAAACTCATTCTACTTTTACAAAAAGTGCTAATGGTCTTAGTTTAAATAAGTTTAGATCTGAAGGGAGACTAGGTTCTTAAATAAAAACCTTTTTATTTATGCTGACTTTCTTAATGAAGGGCAGAATCCCTGTAATAACACACAGATATTTTTTCCCCTAGAAAAGCACTCCAGCTACTATTTTGAGTTCATAAAGCATATTTTTAAAATAAAACCTATTTGCTTTATAATCACATCTTTTACACACACATTTCTTGCACTCCATTCATAGAGACAGGTATAAAGGCAAGCATTGCCTTTTTTATTCTATGAGGAAAAGCACTTTTGAACATTTTTTTAAAAATTAAAAAAAAATCCCCAGAGACTTTAAACTGCATTCATGAATTGCATACTCTATTATGTTGTTCTTCAATTACAGAGTGCCATGGCCTCCCTCACTATATGCCCCCAAGGAGAATCTCTGCGTATCTGAACATGTATTACCACATGGGCTATGTATGCCATTGCCCGTATCTATATATGTGCCACTTTATCTTTAGCTCTGTATCTATACATCCAAAACATTTTTATGTAGGGCAGGCCCTGCCTTAGCAGGATTTCTGTGGAATGAGTGACTTCCTCTCTGTGTATGTTAACAAAAGATCTCTGTTCCCAAACAAGAAGACCTCTCAATCCACCTGAGAAGGCACTTGGAGAGTGTCCAGGGCTGACACTTGACCCTCATTCCTTGGAGGTGCAGGGCAGCATACACAGTGTCACCTGGCCCCCTGACACCCTTGCCATTTACGCTTCATCAGACCCCAGCCTGATAAATGAATTTGCTTAGAGGAATGCAAAGGATGCCGCTGTGTCTGTGCCCACCATCCACACCCTCCCAGACTAAATACGCTTGGCAGGGTGGGGAGAGCCAAACTGCCTCCACTAGACCCTTTGTTGACTCACGAAGAGAGTCACTGCAGTGACCTCGTGATGCCCAGAAGCGTTCCAAGCACCCTGGACACCTGTTCCTTGCAAGGGAAGGTCTCAGAGGCATGGCCGGCATCAGGAGGGCATAGACTCAACAGAGTCCCCAGTGATAACCTTGGCCAGCTCCGTTCTATCTAAAGAGCTGGAGATACCGCCAGATGCTGAATGGAAAACAACTGCAATTGCACAGAAATTATGGATCAGAGATCACTATAAACACACACACAGATAGACTTAAAAAAAAGAAAAAAACACGCATACGCACAAATGCTAGAAATCTAAGGGATTTTATATTTAGTCTCAGATAGAGCAGCTGAGTTGCCTGTTCTTAAATCCATTCTATGGAGAAATTGAATTCTCTCATACATAGATGGTGGGAACATAATTCGGGCACCCTATCTAGATAGCCATTTAACAATACTTTTCAAAACCTGAAATGTGTCTATGTTTTGACCCACTTATTCCACTTTCAGAAATCTACCTTGTGGAATTCTTATGCATGGACCTGAAAATGTGTGTTTAAGTGCATCTTTTGGCACTTTGTATGGAGTGGCCAAAAATAAGTCACCACAAAATATACGTTAACAAGAGGCTTCCAAAAATAAAGCATGAAGGCTGTGCTCAGCGGCTTATGCCCATAATCCCAAAACTTTGGGAGGATCACCTGAGGTCAGGCGTTCGAGACCGGCTTTACCAATATGGTGAAACCCCGTCCCTACTAAAAATACAAAAATTAGCCAGATGTGGTGGCAGGTGCCTGTAGTCCCAGCTACTCAGGAGGCTGAGACAGGAGAATAGTTTGAACCTGGGAGGTGGAAGTTGCAGTGAGCCAAGATCTTGCCACTGCACTCCAGCCTGGGAGACAGAGCGAGACTCTGTCTCAATAATAATAATAATAATAAAATAAAACAAAGCATGACATATTATTTAGCACTACGTACTGACAAAAAAGTTGCCAATGTACCCTATGAAGTAAAAAAATAGCTCACAAAACAATACGCTTATATAATATGATTCCATTATATAGCAAACACACAAAAACCGATGTGTTTATGAAATCACACACACACAGAAATCCACACGTGCATACTAACTAGAGGGATGTACCAAGCCTGTTTTCAGAGGCTATCTATGGGAAGTGAAGTGGAATTGGGAGAAGTGGAGGAAAACTTTCAACCTGTATGCAATACATTTTTATTATGCTTGAATTTTTATAATTAATTCCAATTCATGTTCATGGGCTGATTTCACTGAAAAAAATAGAAGCATCTGCTCCTATCACGCATTTAAAGATTAGCGAGACAATCAGCAGGCAGCAAAACAGGTACAAAGCAAAGGAGATTTCTATACTACAAACATCTGTGTCGCTGTAGAAGGACAGTAGTTGTGATGTGCTTTGTGGACCCCACATACTATAAGTGCATTTCTTTTTTGCATCCTGAATTTTTCTTCTGTTATTTTTTGGCATTTTTAAATATATTGTAATGTTTTGAGAATGGAAATCTTTACTTCTCTTTGATTTTCAAATTACTGAAAATCAGAGAATTCCAAGTAGAGGTCATATCTGGGATGGATCTTGAAAAATGAGGAAACGTTTGTTGGTTGAAAACCAAAATTGTATTCCAGGGAGAGAAACTGCAAAGCATATTCTCAGCCATATTAACAGATGCCACAATACAAGTCCCCTGGTACTGACAAGAATGAGATGGTTCCCAGACCCCATGGAGCCCCAGAACTAAGAAGCAGAGCCAGAATCTGCACTGAGTCCAACCCAAAGCCATGCCCCTTAGAAAGAACCATGTTCAGAGAGCTGTAGTGGCTTTGCCTGATTAGAATATAAAAGTGTGTGAGGTCAGTGAGCAAAGGAGATGGTAAAAATTTGGTTAGGGAGAGAATGTGAGAGGCTTCCCTGTGATTCCAGCTTTTAAAGAGCTGGATGTTTTCCTGTCACACAGAAAGAAGTGCTGAGGGTTTTGAGCTTGCAAGTGGAAAGAACAAATGTGATTTGTACTTAAGCCTCCCAATCTGTTTTCTCATTTATAAAATACCCTGGGTGGAGACTGTAGGGATAAGCTGGACTTCTGAGCCCAAGACACTCTGGTGTCTTCCTTGTATACTTGGAAATCATTTAAATTCTTTACTTAGAATAACAGTCTTACACTACATGCAGTTTCTCATAACTGTAATCAATGATTTTCTACACTTGGAATCCATTTTACTATTCTTTAAAATTATTTAAATTTGGCTTTCCTTAGATCCCAATTTCCTGCTTGTCGCTGATTTCATCAAGCTTGACTTCCATCCTCAGTCCTTTAAAGTTCCTCTTCCCCTTGGGTGGATAGAATTACTAATGTGTCTAATAAGCACATTTCAGTACAACACTTCCAATTATTTGATGTAAACATTGTTTACATATACAGACATAATAATTTTCTAGGCAGATGTCTGGGTAAGGCCAATGGTATGCCAGAAAATGTTTAACAGCTGATTCTCCAGGAAAAAAAAAAAGAAAGAAAGAAAGAAAAGGCCCGATGTGGTGCATTTGCCCATTTCTCTGGTGTAAATATTCCCACTGTGGCCAATTTTGAATTGCCAACATGATATCAGTGAATGCAGAGTTGGAAAGAAATGGGCACAGTTAGTACTCCTGAACTGCTATGAGCCAGTTCCAGACTCCACTGGATAAACTTTGTCAGCATTTGAGCTCAACTAAATAGTATATGCAGGAAAGCTCTACTTGCTTCAGTCTCATCCAGCTTTCCACTACTTTCATGTTTATTCAGCACCTTCTATGCATCAAGTACTGTTTTAGAAAGTAAAACATTATACGTAAAACAGATAAAGTTCTTGCCCTCATGGAAATTATATTCTAATGGGGGGAGATAAAACAAAACAAAAGCACAACACCAACAACAAAAAACCTAAAACAAAGAAATAAATAGCTGGCAAAAGAGTCAAAGAAATATAAAGAATGGGAACAGGGACAGATATTCTGGTTGGGGAAGGTTAAGGTCAAGGAGGAATCATCTGTTATTCACAGGGGTGTCAAGCAAGAACCACAAAATGAAGAAAGAAAAATAAGAAAACCAGACAGAAATCTTGGGTAAGAGCTTTCCAGGCCAAAAACCCAGCGTGTGCAAAGGCCCTGAGGCGAAGGACTGTGCTTTGTATGCTAGGGGAATGGCATGGAGGCTGGTGGAATGCAAGCAAAGTGATTTCCAAACCTCCACATTTGGAAATCCATTGACATTTCCTCTACAAATTTGTTCTTAATTTCCTTTTTTCCTTTCCAACAACATCAAAAATATGTCTACTTGGAGAATTGACATTATTACTTTTTATTTTCCTTAGAAAGGAAATGAAACATAGAGAGATTAAATCAAAAGCTTAATTATGAATCCAAAGTTATGATTGGTCTCTGTTTTATACAAACTGAAACAAAACTTGGGCCAGGCAAGTTGCCTCCTGCCCTGACCACTTACTGGATCCAGTATCCACATATGGGCTGCTTCTTGTGTTTGCTCCAACATCTGCAGTTCTCCAGAACAGAAACATGTTAAACATGTTCTCCTGCCTCCATCAGTAGACTGCCCTTAAATTGTGTGATGTGGTTTCCATTAAAAAGCCATTTCTTCTGTGGTGAAATTAGACTGTCATTTATTTATTTTCTAATTGATCGGACAAATATTTATTGAACAAAAGCTATGCTGTAAACAATATTCAAGGAATTAAGCATCCTGCAATGGACAAAATGCACTTGCTTGCCATCCTAATGGGGGTCAGAATTTAGCAGAACAAGTAAACATGCAACAAATATTTGCATTTCTGGCAATTCTGGAAATCTTACTGTACAGTAAGTATTATAAAAAGATAATACATATTAGAATAAAATGTTGATGAGTGAGAAATTAGTACATGTTTGATAAAAAAATGGTTTTAAATGTAGAAAATGCTTTGGGAGACAAAACACAATGAGTTAGAATCCAGGGGTAGTCTCCTGGGGCAGAAACTTGATATTCTAGAATTTGATAATAAGGGGCATTGCCACTGATGTCACAGGGAAGGTGAGGACAAGAATTCACCTGGGAAGAGGAACAACCTCAGAATCTGAATCCAAGTGGAATTTAGGGCTATAATTTGGGTGGAAGAGGGAGTGGCTAGAGTGGCTACCGACCGCATTTGCAGAGTACCTCGATGAGATGCAGAAGGTGTCAGTTATTCTTATCAAAGAATGTTGAGGATGCTGAGAAACCAGCAACCACCCATCCCCTGGTCCCTCCTCACCTTGGACTAACAGGAATACCCTTATTTCTAGGGTAGTTGGGGTACTTTGAAATCCCTGGTTGTGACCTTGCTTCCAATCATCCCTGCAGTGGGTGACCAGTGGATATCCTGAGATGAAAGAGTAACCCCTCTCACAAGGGATTCCGGAGAGGGTAGCCTCCCGAATCCGATCTGACCCCGTTTCTGGCCTCTCTGAGCAGGGCCTGAACCTGGGGGGTGATTGTGGGTGAGGAATGAAAAGCTTTGTCAGGGTTTGGAATTTAGACTGAGGAGAGTAGAGAGACCCATGGCTGATGTGTGAACCATTAACCATATGTCTCTGTACACATCCAGCAAGCCCTGGCACAGTGGGCTGGATCCCTTCTGGAGGACAGTCGAGACTGGAGAGCTCCCAACACTGAGAGGAAGCACTGCCACTCCCCAGATGTGGGAGGGACAGAGTGGAGATGAGTGAGAAGTGGGCGTCGTGGGGTATCTGGTAGACGCCGGACCTCCTGTTAATGAGGGTCACAGGAGGAGTGAGGTGAGGGGAGGGCGCACAGGAGTTGCCAGCCTTGCTGGATGGGGTGGAGAGTTGCATCTCCTACTGCAGTGGACATCCTGTGATGTAAGCCAACAACCTGATTGGAAAGAATCAAAACTATGAAATCTGTCTTTTAAACTTACTATGAGATCTGAAGAGCTTTTTAAGCTGCTAAACATGGGACTAATCAAGGTATATTTTGACTTAGTTTTATGGCATTATTGATTTTGTATGAAGGAAAGAAGGGAGGGAGGGAGGAAGGAAAAACAAGGGGGAGAGAGAGAGAGAGAGAGAGAGAGAGA
>NC_045441.1:29914732-29925302 GCF_002776525.5 Piliocolobus tephrosceles | reverse complement strand
GAGAGAGAAAGAAAAAGAGAAAGAAGAAAGAAGAAAAAAGAGAAAGAAGGAAAAAGAGGAAGAAAGGGAAGGAAGGAAGGAAGGAAGGAAGGAAGGAAGGAAGGAAGGAAGGAAGGAAGGAAGGAAGGAAAGAAGGAAAGAAGGAAGGGAAGGAAAGGAAGAAAAGGAAAGAAAGGAAAGAAAGAAAGAGAGAGAGAGAAAGAAAAGCTTATATGTATCCAGACTGAGACTCTTGTAATCGGAAGTGTGGGATGTAAGAATGCTTCCTTGCCAAAAAAGAAACACTGCTGAAATGATACAGAGTGAATAAACCACAGCCCCCAATTAACAGCAGTGTGGGACACTGTCAGGCCACACACACAGAAGACAGACTCTCTGGACAATGCTAAAGGAAGTGGAGAATTGGAAATTCTCAGAAAATAGATAGAGACAGGATTGGGAAGGGTGGGAATTTGAGAAAGGACATTTCAAATAATCTTAACTCGTCTGAACCAGATGGAATAGTCCTACTTCCATAACAGAGCAACTTGAGACAAAGCACATGTCTACACCACAACAAACATTTTGGTAGGGCATAAACCAGGGCACATGCCCGGGAAGCGTGTTAAGGAAACCTGTGCTCTTGCACTCAGCATGCAGGACGCTCTTCCATCAGCTATCCTCAAGCTGGTGGACGGGTTCAGTAACGGCTCCCAAAGTCTTCTAGGTGTTTCTCAGGACAGGAAAACCCCTGGCAAACTGTGTGATTTGGCGATCCTATTTTAAACTAACTGGTTTGAGGCAGTCTTTGGCAAACCCAACGTTTGCTTAGCGAAGGTCCCAGTGTAGCAGATGGCGTCTGTTCCCCAGGCCGGCGACATGAACTTGGCCTAAGCCCTGCAGAGAGATGCTACAGACAGAGGCTGAAGGACATATTTTTATACCAAAGTCTGGACGTGATGAATTAAGAGTCAAAGTGGCACAGTGAGGCTTGGAAAAAGAAAAGCAACGTTTTTTAGAGGGAACCACTTAGTTTTTACTTGTCTGTAGCGTTGTGAGCCCTGGGAGCCAACACCATGGGCCACGTTCTCATCAAAGGGTATGGGGGCAGCAGGGGCAGGGTGGGGGCTATCCTCAGGTGGCTTCGTGGGCCCTCTGCGTTGCCTGCAGGACCAGGAAGAAAACATCAGAGGTCTCCTGGTGAGGACACGGGAGATGGCCCTCAGATCCCCAGAGGCAACTAAGAGTGGGAGAGAAGAAATGACACGTCAGGGGACAGAGGGCAAAGGAGGTGGAGTTATAATTCTGTGAGATTTTATTATTAGAGTTCATATGACTTTGTCATAATTATAAACTGCAGAGGCCTAAAGGAATCTGGACCACACATGGATCTGGTAGAGCTGTGCAGTATGGTGAGTGAGAAGAGTACAATAATTATCTTTTTGTGGATTACTATGTGTCAGATATGATGCTAAGAGCATGTGAGGATGATTTTATTTGAACCTCATAGCAACTTGATGAGATAAGTACTATTAATTTCCATCCCCATTTTAAAATAAGATACAGAGAGGTTTGGAAATTTGCTCAAGGTCACACAGGTCACTTGGCTTCTCTTTTAGTGGTTAGGCAAGGACCATCTTGCAAAGAGGTGTAGCTATGGGGCCCAGAGCCAGACGTTTTGCAAAGGAACCATGGATTCACTCACTTGCTAGTTGTTTGTTTTGTTAATTTAATGCAATAAACCTAGAACAGAGCCTGCCACATGACGAGTGATAAATACATGTTGCCTATTGTCTAGTTGTTGATTTATCAAATCCATCACCAAAACCCTCACAGGGAGAAGCTAGAGCTTGAAATTTAGTCTGAGTCCATAGCCTGAGTTGTTAACTCCAGCCTCTTGATTTTGTTTTGTTTTGTTTTCCACTTATTATTATTTTTATTTATTTATTTATTTTAAATTTTATTTTAAGTTCCGGGATACACGTGCCAGAAGTGCAGGTTTCTTACACGGGCATACATGTGCCATGGTGGTTTGCTGCACCTATCAACCCATCATCTGGGTTTTAAGCCCCACATGCATTAGGTATTTCTCCTAATGCACTCCCTCCCCTTGCCCCCTACCCCTCAACAGACCGCAGTGTGTGATGTTCCCTTCCCTATGTCCATGTGCTCTCATTGTTCAGCTCTCACTTATGAGAACATGCGGTGTTTGGTTTTCTGTTCCTGTGTTAGTTTGCTGAGAATGATGGCTTCCAGCTTCATCCAGGTCCTTGCAAAGGACATGATCTCATTCTCTTTTATGGCTGCATAGTATTCCATGGTGTATATGTGCTACATTTTCTTTATTCAGTCTATCATTGATGGGCATTTGAGTTGGTTCCAAGTCTTTGTTATTATGAATAGTGCTACAATAAACATATATGTGCATATGTTTATAGTACAATGCTTTATAATCCTTTGGGTATATACCCAGTAATGGGTTGCAGGGTCAAATGGTATTTCTGATTCTAGATCCTTGAGGAATTGCCACATTATCTTCCACAATGGTTGAATTAATTTACACTCCCACCAACAGTGTAAAAGCATTCCTATTTCTCCACAGCCTCACCAGCATCTATTGTTTTCTGACTTTTCAATGATTTTTTTTGTTGTTGTTATTATACTTTAAGTTCTGGGATACATGTGCAGAATGTGCAGGTTCATTACATAGGTATACACATGCCATGGTGGTTTGCTGCACCCATCAACCCATCATCTATATTAGATATTTCTCCTAATGCTATCCCTCCCCTAGCCCCCTACCCCACAACAGGCCCCAGTGTGTGATGTTCCCCTCTCTATGTCCATGTGTTCTCATTGTTCAGTTCCCACTTATGAGTAAGAACATGCGGTGTTTGGTTTTCTGTTTCTGCGTAGTTTGCTAAGCATGATGGTTTCCAGCTGTATCCATGTCCCTGCAAAAGACATGAACTCATCCTTTTTTGTGACTCCATAGTATTCCATGGTGTATATGTGCCACATTTTATTTTATGTATTTATTTATTTATTTTTGAGACAGAGTCTCACTCTGTCACCATGCTGGAGTGCAGTGGCGTGATCTCAGCTCACTGCAATCTCTGACTCCCTGGTTCTAGTGATTCTTCTGCCTCAGCCTCCTGAGTAGCTGGGATTACAGGCATCCACCACCACGCCCAGCTAATATTTATATTTTTAGTAGAGACAGGGTTTCACCATGTTGGTCAGGCTGGTCTCAAACTCCTGACCTCTTGATCTGCCCACCTCCGTCTCCCAAAATTCTGAGATTACAGACATGAGCCACCATGCCTGTGTAGGCACCATGCTAAATAAACACACATGTGCATATGTCTTTATAGTAGAATGATTTATAATCCTTTAGGTATATACCCAGTAATAGGATTGCTGGATCAAACTAGTATTTCTAGTTCTAGATCCTTGAAGAATCACCACACTGTCTTCCATAATGGTTGAACTAATTTACACTCCCACCAACAGTGTAAAAGCGTCCCTATTTCTTCATGTCCTTTCCAGCATCTGTTGTTTCCTGACTTTTTAATGATCGCCATTCTAACTGGCATGAGATGGTATCTCCTTGTGGTTTTGATTTGCATTTCTCTAATGCTCAGTGATGCTTTTTTTCATAGGTTTCTTGTCTGCATAAATGTCTTCTTTTGAGAAGTGTCTGTTCATATCCTTTGCCCACTTTTTGATAGGGTTGTTTTTTTCTCATAAATTCATTTAAGTCCCCCATAGATTCTGGATATTAGCCCTTTGTTAGATGGATAGATTGCAAAAATGTTCTCCCATTCTGTAGTTTGCCTGTCTATTCTGATGACAATTTCTTTTGCTGTGCAGAAACTCTTTAGTTTCATTACATCCCATTTGTCAATTTTGGCTTTTGTTGCCATTGCTTTTGGTGTTTTAGTCATGGAGTTTTTGCCCATGCCTATGTCCTGAATGGATTCCTGACTTTTTAATAATTGCCATTCTGACTGATGTGAGATGGTATCTCATTGTGGTTTTGATTTGCATTTCTCTAATGACCAGTGATGATGAGCTTCTTTTCATGTTTGTTGGCCACATAAATGTCTTCTTTTGAGAACTGTCTGTTCATATGTTTTGCCCACTTTTTGATGGGGTTGTTTTTTCTTTTCTTGTAAATTTGTTTAAGTTCCTTGTAGATTCTGGATATTAGACCTTTGTCAAATGGGTAGATTGTAAAAATATTCTCCCATTCTGTAGGTTGCCTGTTCACTCTGATGATAGTTTCTTTTGCTGTGCAGAAGCTCTTTAGTTTCATTAGATCTCATTTGTCAATTTTGTAAGCCCTAATTTTGGTAGCCAGTGTCCACGCTGTGTCAACCCCTGGCTGTTCCAGCACAGGGTTTTTAAGTTAGACTAGTGATTTTATCAACAATTGGTATGTTTCCTTCCTACCTTTTTCTCTAGGAACTTTTTACAATCCCGATCTTAACTGGTTAAATGGTAGACTACAGAAATATTTAGTGGCTGGATGGTTTTGTTGCTGTTACTCTATATTTTAGGGCAGTTTTCTGGTCTCATAGCTGCCTGTCTTTTTTGTTTGTTTGTTTTGTTTTGTTTTGTTTCAGTTTTCTTTATAGAACTGCTCAAAATAGAAGTATTTTGATTTATTCCTTCAAGTTTCATGATATTAGAAGGGATCTCTGGAAATATCCCTCACTAAACTCTTCCATACAAAATTCTTTCTTTTTTTATTTTTTGAGACAGAGTCTCACTCTGGCACCCAGGCTGGAATGCAATGATGTGATCTCAGCTCACTAAAACCTCTGTGTCCCAGGCTCAAGAAATCCTCCTGCCTCAGCCTCCAGAGTGTCAGGGACTGCAGGTGCATGTCACCATGCTCAGCTAATTTTAAAATTTTTGGTAGAGACAAGATCTCACTATATTGCCCAGGTTGGTCTCAAACTCCTGGGCTCAAGCAATCTTTCTACCTTGGACTCCCAAAGTGCTAGGATTGCAGGCATGAGCCACTGCACCTGGTCTCCAAATTCTTGATCTCATCTAGCCAGTTCTCAATCACTTCCTAACACTTGACATGTAATCTACTTAAATATAAAGAGGCTGCTTTTTTGGCATTCGAATTTATCTGTAAGAATGGAATCTTCAGTTCTTTAGCATTTGACACAACACCATATGCCTTTTCTAGAATTTCCTAGCATTCAACTGCTGTTCAGTTGCTGTCTTTTCCATGAGCTAAGTGTTAGGCTTGAAATAATAGATTTGCTAATAATTCTGCTTCTTTTTTCTCGTATGAAAACAGTACCATTTTGCAGTAATTTTTCTGAGCTTGTGAGTATCTGAGATGAAAATGCTAGAATGTGATTTATATTTTCTGGGGAAAGTTGACACTAGCCACTTCCTGACCTCTCTTGAAAACAAGCTGCTACCAACAGTGGCTGTTTATAAGGAAAATTGGTGTCAACCATCATAATTTCAGACCTTTCTGGAATATCTGGCATTTGTAATGAAATTTTCATGTGTTTCAGAGCTTGATTTGTCAACTTATTTCTTATCACTAGCTTTTAAAAATCTTTAACTCATACATAATATATTTTAGACACAAGTAATTAACCAAACTTATCTTTCATTTTCTTGTTTTTGGACAACTTCTTATGTTATGCATTTTCTAGATATGGCCAAGGCTGAAAATATATATTTAAATTAACTTAAAAGAATTTTATTGGCCAGGCGTGGTGGCTCATGCCTGTAATCCCAGCACTTTGGAAAGCCGAGGTGGGTGGATCACTTGAGGTCCAGAGTTCCAGACCAGCCTGACTAACATGGTGAAACCCTGTCTCTACTAAAAATACAAAAATTAGCCAGGTGTGGTGGCACATGCCTGTAATCCCAGCTACTCAGGTGGCTGAGGCATAAGAATTGTTTGAACCTGGGAGGTTGCAGTGATTTGAGA
The DNA here is from genome assembly GCF_002776525.5 of Piliocolobus tephrosceles. Lineage (NCBI taxonomy): Eukaryota > Metazoa > Chordata > Mammalia > Primates > Cercopithecidae > Piliocolobus > Piliocolobus tephrosceles. Next base: position 29,919,352 of record NC_045441.1, on the reverse strand, counting down.
TCATGCCCCCACGCTTCAGCCTGGGTGACAGAGCAAGATTCTGTCTCAAAAACAATAACAAAAAACATACAATGTTTTAATTTCAACATTTTTTTCTATAAGTTCTAATGATATTGCCAACAGGAATTGTCCCTTTACTGACTAACATATTATAAAAAATTACAGGTTTTATTGTGACAAGCTTATACATTTTGCAACATCAGTGATATTTCAAATGGACTTAATTCAAGTAAGGCCTTCGCAGCTTAGGACAAACCAACAAAAATTTAGTCTTTTCTGAGTGTCAGCTTGTAAGAGGCACTTCCAGATGGACATAGGCCCTAGTTAAGCACATTTCTATAAGAATTAAATCCCCAAGGTTTCACTGATACTCCTATTATGGAATCAGAATAATTATTATAGATTTTGGTTAGGTTGGCGTACCTCTTGGCCTTTCCTGAGCAAGGGCCTAGTAACTTGGAATTTAGACTAAAGTTAATAGAAACATAGCCAGAAAAAGCCTGTTCACCAGCCCAGAGAAGCAACATGAAACCTCACCTCTCCCAAATATGGGAACGCCTGTGTGAGTGTGACTGTGGGTTGAATTGTGCTCCCCAAAATGATATGTTGAAGTCCTAGTGCTTGGTATGTGTGAATGTGACCTTATTTGGAAATAGAGCTGTTGCAGGCGTAATCAAGTTGAGATGAGGTCATGCTGGATTAGTGTGGGCATCGAATCCAATGATCAGTGTCTTTGTAGAAGAGGAGGGACACACATAGACACAAAGGAATGGAGGCAGAGGTTGCAATGAAGGCAGAGGTTGCAATGAAGCAGCTACAGGCCACAGAATGCCAAGGACTGCCACCAACCACCAGAAGCCATGCAGAGGCAAGGGTGGATTCTTCCCTAGACCCTGCAGTGGGGGCATGACCCTACTTATTGCTTGATTTCAGACCTCTCGCCTCCAGAACTGAGACAGAATACATTTCTGTTGCTGTAAGCCACCCAAATTGTAGTAGGTTGTTATGGCAGCCCCAGGAAACCAATGCAGGGGTGAAGTCCAAATGTTCATTTTCTCTGTAATTTAGAAGAAATTGATATAAAAACCCACCCCAGATAAGTGCTACTGTTGCAATACCTTGCTGTAATAAACACAAATGTTTTCTGTAATGTTTCTGTTTTCTGTAACTGCACGTGCACACACTCACACGTGCACACACACGCAATGAACTAATTTAAAAATATTACCAACAATGCAGTCAAATAATCTGCCAGAGGAGGAGTGAGTGGACATGGCAGAGTGGAGCATTAGAACCTCAAGAATTTGAGATAAATGAAAGAGATCATTAAATAAGTAGGTTTTTAAACAATACATGAAATGTGAAGAAAAGATGTGACACTATGAGAAAAGAAAAGATGGAAGAAAATAGAATTTCTATACCCTACAGAAAATAAAAAGCAAAATGAAAATAAAGCAAAATAAAAGTTCTAATCACTGAAATTAAAAACTTAGAGGGCAGGTAAAATAGCAGATGGATTGTAGTTAAAGAGAGATAAGATCTGAGGAAATTATAGTAGTAACTAATCATCGGGTGTTAAGAATATCTTTTTCTACATACCTTTAAAAGGTATCTTAAATATTTATTCCCTACAATAATTGCATAATAATAAGAAAACATATGTCATCTATTTTGACCTTGCTTCTACTCTGTTTCAAAGCGGAAGGAATTCCTGGACCAAATTCCGGTTAATTTGCTCTTGTGGGTTGAAGCCGATGGATCCTGGATGATAAGCTCCTGCCCTAGATAACAGTGTGCCATGCTTCCTTTGACAGCTGCAAATGCATGAATTTAAAGGCAACACTGAAGACCATTAGCCAGAACCTCCCTTTCTCAGTGCTAATATGAAGCTACAATATGAAAGCAATAAGCCTCAAAATTCAACAACATCTGATCCAGTAAAACATTGATCAGATACCTAACATCCAATAAAACATTGATCAAACATCTAACACAACATAAAAGACATTATAATAATGGCTTATGGGCCGGGTGTGGTGGCTCATGCCTGTAATCCCAGCACTTTGGGAGGCCAAGGAGGGCAGGTCATGAGGTCAAGAAATCGAGACCATCCTGGCCAACATGGTGAAACCCTGTCTCTACTAAAAATACAAAAATTAGCTGGGCATGGTGGTGTGCACTTGTAGTTCCAGCTATTTGGGAGGCTGAGGCATGAGAATCACTTGAACCTAGAAGGTGGAGGTTGCAGTGATCCAAGATCACATCACTGCATGCCAGCGTGGCAACAGAGCAAGACTCCATCTCAAAAGGAAAACAAAAACCAAAATGGCTTATGGCAAATTCTGGTTTCAGATGATCTAAACTGAAAGGCACCCAGGGGGTCGGAGATGACTGCATTATGAGTTCTCCCTGGGCTCAACGACAGCAAGTCCACAGTGATAAATCATTCCAAGAAGTGTCAGGAGTTTTAAGTAAAGGGAAGAGACTTAAGTTTGTCACCAGTGGGAAGATCAGGTGTGGAAGAGCTGGCTGTGCTCTTACACAGAAATTCTTTTCTTCCATTTTCTCTCTTATTACTCATTTTAACTCACACAATTCATTTACATGGATTATTAAAACATTAAGTTACTGTACAGTTTGGACATAGATTTGTCAACAAGACAGTGATTTAATGACTAAAATTTAAAAAACACGAATTTAATGCTATTCCTCAAAATTTACAAACACAGTATTATTGCAATGGAACTAAAATATTGGTAACTGTATTTGTAAGTATATACACCTATAAAATCATACATATATGATTGGCCAATTGAATCTAAAGTTAAACTTGAATAATAATAAAGCACAAACAACTTCTGTTGTTAGTTTTTAAGGAATAATGTGGTAAACATTCCCTAGGAAGTATTATAATTGATGAAAAGAACATATATGCATATCTATGATCTTAGTATAAATTACAGGAAGGATCACCAATCAAAGCGAGAACAGTGGATAATTTAATAATCATGTGGGCCAAAAGAGTAATTTTGGGAAGAAGCAGAAATAAGATTATCCTCTTACATATCAAGCCAAAATATATTCCAAATAGATTAAAGGTTTAGTTTAACAATGACAAAAACCTAGAAGAAAATATAGACTAATATGAAAATTCCATTTTTGATCATTAACAAAGCTCTTTGAATACAATTTCTTGTGCAGAGCAGGGACTGAGAAGATAAGGAGTATTGAAATCACGAAACGAGTTTAAGATAAAAGAATATAGCAAAGGGCAATACCTCAAATTTGATATTAATTTAATTTGATTGCAAAATTAAACATCAGATGATTTTTGAAGTTACACGTGGTACAGCAAAGCAAAATAATTTAAAAGTCAAAGAAAGAGTAAAGAAAAAATAATGACAGTTTAAAATGGATTTGGTAGGGTTAACAACGCAATAAATTAATGTTGTCTATTTTGATACACTTCCTAAGAGTGTTAATGTGACTATAAGGTTCTCAGAAGCAAGAAGAAAGGCTGAATATGGTCATCCATGGAATTTCCATGAATTTATTTTTATTATCCTCAAATCTAGAATTTCCTGTAGATCATAAATGACTAGAGGATATAATGACCACGGTTTTAATAGCAGTCACAACTGTAATCGTAACAACAATTCCCAAGCTAGTCATGTTATATTTGTAAAGAATCATAATATTCAAACACTATGCAATGGATACTCTAATAAGTGGATATTAGATTCTCAATGTGTACACACATTCTGGAACAAATTTTGATAGCACCTAAGAACTGTAAGTTCATGTTGGGACCCAGATTTCCACTGCTAGGAAACAATCATAAGAAATAAATTAGAGATATAAACAAAGATTTATGTTTGGGGTAAATTACAGTGTTCTTTATACTTGCAAGAAATTGCAAAAAATTACATGTTCAGTAAAGAAAGAATTTATTTTGTTGTTGTTGTTTTGTTTTTTTGAGACACAGTCTCATTGTGTTGCCCAGGCTGGAGTGCAGTGGTGCGATCTTGCACACTGCAACCTCCGCCTCCCAAATTCAAGCAATTCTCCTGCCTCAGACTCCAGAGTAGCTAGGATTACAGGAATGTGCCACCATGCCCAGCTAATTTTTATATTTTTAATAGAGACAAGGTTTCACCATGTTGGCCAGGCTGGTCTCAAACTCCTGACCTCAAGTGATCCACCCGCCTCTGTGAGCCACCACGCCCAGTCAAGGAAGAATTATTAAATGAAATTGTTATGCACATTTGGTAGACTTTTTCAGGCATTAAAATAATGTTATAGTTTTAAAAATATGTTTTGATTAAAAAGTATTAAATACAGTATGATCTCAAAATAAATCCGCAGGCAAAATAAAAGGTATTTGGGTTACGAATTTAGTGATTGTTTTTTCACGTTTAAATGTAAATTTCTTCGAATTTTTCCATTTTGTTTTCTATAAAGCATTGTATGAATGAAAGGTCTTCGTGAATATTTTCTTCTGTTTTAAATAACTTTGTTGTGAATGGGAGAAGAGACATGGACCAGGGGAGGTAGTTTTTGTTTGCTTGTTTTAGTGTGTGTGTGTGTGTGTGTGTGTGTGTGTGTGTGTGTGTGTGTGTG
>NC_045441.1:29739878-29914722 GCF_002776525.5 Piliocolobus tephrosceles | reverse complement strand
TGTGTGTGTGTGTGTGTGTGTGTGTGTGTGTGTGTGTGTGTGTGTGTTTGAGATAGGGAAGATTGAGGATTGGGCTAATAGAGCAGCAAATTCTAAAAATATGACAAAGAATGGGATGAATCTAAAGATAAAACCTGAAATCACAGCAGATGGAAAGGGATGGTATTAGGCTCAATGCTAGGGGATTATCCTCGAAGGGGGACAGAAGTAGAGTTGTACAGACACATTTAAGTAAAGGAACAAAATGTTTAGGGTGTAGATGTCAAATAGCCGAGAAATCCTCAGTGAGGCAGGAGATGGCATCAGAGACACCAGAGAGGCGAGGAGGGTGAGCATAAGGCCTTGATATTAGTGGTTGAAATTTTGGAATAATCAATGTCCAGAATAAGGGATGGAGCTGATCAGCAATTGCAAAAAATGCAGAGGAACAAGTTGTGATTGGAGATTCTAACTTTGTTACAGCAGCACTGTAGGGGTGTCTGCTGCTCTCCTGGGGTGGAGTGTTGGCTGGCACCTTTGCTGTAGAGTTGAGAAGGTCATCAGCCTACAGTCAGTGTGGTGGCTTGCTGGTGTGGCATCAGAGGACAGTCCGCTGAAGGGATTCTGGTTCAGAATGTGGACAGAGAAGTGAGGAAACCAACGTCCCCACGGGGTCGCCCAGGTGGAAAGGGCAGGGAAAGGAAGGGAGGGGAAGGGAAGAGAAAGAAAGAAAACAGAAAAGGAAACAGCAGGATGGGGATTCCTAAACTCCCAGTGGCTGGGGTAGTGCTGCCTGGGTCTTCCTCCCGGCTTGGTCTCCCTCTGTTTTCTCTCTCTTCTCCTGTGCCTCACAGACACTGCTGATTTCTGGAGTTGCAACATGCGCCCTGGACAGTTGATAGGCAGCACCTCTCAGACACCTGTACATTTTCTCAGTGTTCATCCTAAAGTCTAATGAATAGGATTAATGTAGTCAATCCTATTTTTCTAAGGAAGGGGTTCTTCATAAATGGTTCCAAAGCCATGTAATAGAATCGTCTGATGCTTTCTTACTACAATTTTGAAATTCCAAAATTTTAAAAGTGTTTATTATTTTATAGCTTATTGCTAGTGGTTTTGGTATACACTATTTTTCAAACTTTGCTCTTTTTAAAATGTTAAACACATACTGAACTTCAGAAATAAATGCTTTTGAATATTTATTAAGGTAAGAATTTTGCCTTTAGTCTGTGAATTATAGTGGCAGATTTTCTATTATTTGATGTTTTCTGCATCCTTTGGTAAATTCTAGTTGGTGTGGGTACATTAGTATTATTTTTAAAAATATGCCAATGGATTGGCTTGGTTAATTTGTCTTTTAGCAGTTTTTCATCTATACTCATAAGACTGGCTTATAGATTTACTTTCTTAGTAGTTTTTGTTCAATTTTTCTTAGAGGCAAGCTAGTCATACAAAATTGTATGGAAGTGTGGCTTCTTATCATGTTTTATAATGTGAAATTTAAAAACATATATATTTTATAGTCCCTGAAGGTTGATGTAGCTTATGCAAAACTATACGGGTCTGATGCCTTTTGCTAGTATTTTACTTTTTTCTAGATTGATGGGTTGAGGCCTAATACTTCATCTTCTGTCAAATGTATAATTTTAATTTTCCTAGAAAGTAAAATTCTAGTATTTTGTCAAATATGTTTAAATAAAACTATACATTATTTTAAAATTTCAAAAATGTTTATTTTGAAAAAATAACATATGCATTTGGTAAAATTAAATTGCCAAAAAGGTGAGTAGATGGTTGACAGTAAGCCTTCCTTCCTACCGGTTTACAGTGCTCAACCCCTTACCATTTACACATAGTCAGTTTTACAGATTTCTTGTTTAATCCCCCTGCAGAGATATATTATATACACACATGTCAATACTTACAAAAGCACACTTTTAATTGAAAACAAAGCATGGTATCCTACTAATGTACCAAGCTTTATTCGACTCTCCTCTTTCTTGAAAATGTAGGTTTTTCCAATCTTTGATTCTGCAGTTCATGGTAGAATCACATATTCTCCATTTAGACTAATGGAGTTGTTACAAAATAAGGGTGGATAAGAAATAATAGATTATGGCATTTCTTACACTACAGAGGAAGCACATCTCCCCAAAGGTACAGCCCAGGGCCATGGAGCTACATGAGCACAGGGTAAAAGCTGACCACAGAGGCTCAGTGACATAGTCGAGAAACAGTAGCAACTAAACTACTATACTTGTAGAATGAATGAACTCATTATAATGTGGAATTCACTGGACAGACAGAACGTAGTAAATTATACAGCACCCCCTGATATATTCAACAAGGTCTCCAGTTTTGCTGCTCAAGACATGTTCATCCAGCATGCACTTCCGGTGTGCTAGGCATTGGACTGGGCACTGTGAACAGAAACAAGAATTTTCTATCAAAAAGATGAAATATGTTACATTATAAATGTTGTAGCCTTTCTAATTAGATTAGACGTTCCTTAAATTAAAAAATAATAATAAACTTCTATTAACACTCAGGGTGTTTTTTGTTTGTTTGTTTTGTTTTGTTTTTTGTTTGTTTGTTTGTTTTTTTGTTTTGAGATGGAGTCTCGCTCTATCGCCAGGGCTGGAGTGCAGTGGCCGGATCTCAGCTCACTGCAAGCTCCGCCTCCCGGGTTCCCGCCATTCTCCTGCCTCAGCCTCCGGAGTAGCTGGGACTACAGGCGCCCGCCACCTCGCCCGGCTAGATTTTTGTATTTTTTTAGTAGAGACGGGGTTTCACCGTGTTAGCCAGGATGGTCTCGTTCTCCTGACCTCGTGATCCGCCCGTCTCGGCCTCCCAAAGTGCTGGGATTACAGGCTTGAGCCACCGCACCCGGCCCACTCAGGGTGTTAATAGGAAAGAACAAATATTCTACTCCTATGTCCTTTGTTTTTCACTGTCCCAAAATTACTGCAACTCAATCTCTATTCCCTACTGTGGGTCCCAGAAATAAAGGAGAAGGAAGAAAAAGAAAGGATGGATAGTATGAGAATGTCTGAGATGCATTTTACGATGTCAAGGGTAGGGACCTGTGGGACAGATTTGGGAGTGGCACTGAGGTGGAAAAACGTTTTCCATTGTTCGACTCTTGGAAACAATGCAAAAAACAATGGTTTAATTACAACAGAGTTCATGTAATTGTCTTTCAATGCCTTTCATAATTTTACTGGAGTATCCGCAGGGATTTGTTCTTAATTATCTTTCCTCTACCCGGTCGTTGGTGTGCATGTGTATAGGTGGATGGTATACGTGCATAATATTGCAGCAAAGTAGACCTTTCTAGGTGTGCTAATGAAGGTAGAATGGAAGCAATTCACCCAGCCATCACTCAGGTCCTTGGTGATGTGAAATCAGACTAAAAAGGATGGTGACCAGGTGCAGTGGCTCACACCTGTATTCTCAGCACTTTGGGAGACCGAGGTGGGTGGATCACTTGAGGTCAGGAGTTCAAGACCAGCCTGGCCAACATGGTGAAAACTCGTCTTTACTAAAAATAAAAAAATAAAAAAATAAAAAAAAAGTAGCCGGGCGTGGTGGTACACACCTGTAATCCCAGCTACTCGGGAGGCTGAGGCCGCATCATCTGAACTAGAAGACAGAGGTTTCAGCGAGCCACGATTGCACCACTGCACTCCAGCCTGGGTGATGGAGCGAGACTCTGTCCCCCTGCTCCCCACAAAAAAGAGGATGGTTATGTTTCAAGATGGTTAAGATGCTATGTCTCATCTTCTTTTTCATAAAGCAATATGTTTATGGTATTTACTATTTAAAATGCGTCTGGATCTCTGTACTTTACACTTTGGCAGAGTTCACATTCTGAATCACTCCATGAATTATTTAATATTCCATAGGTCGTCTGACATCAAGTTCAGAATTGTTTGAATATTATCAATTATACTTCTGCATGTTGCCCACATAAATAAAGTGTGTATTTTTTTGAACAGTTTCTACGTTAATTTAAAAATTCACTATTTGTTGTATGTCTCTAATTCATTTTCACTTCGGTTATCAAAATATACTCATGTCATAGCCATTTGATCTCAAAATACTTTTAAAATCTTAAAGTTTGGTCTTTGAAAAGGTAGGAAGCTGTATTTCATCAGTGGCAAGAAAGCTAAAAAACCAAAGAATTTAGATTTGAACTACAACTAAAATTAGCCCAACAAGTTCTCCCATCCTTTCTGAAAGCATGCTTACTGTTCTTCTAAGTGAGGTTTTCCATTACTTTTAATTGAACAGTGCCCCAGTAATGTTTCCAAGCCCACAATGGGTAAACAAAGAGAAAGAGGCAGACTCCACCCTTTAGAAAATGGTTTTGCCTCAGACCACAAAAGCTTCAAGCTTAAAGACCTTTAAACATCTATTTACGAACCATAGGTTGCCAACAAATAGTTAAGACTCAATTACTTTGGTATCTCCCCAGAAACAATAATAAGTACATCAGGTCTGTCTCCCATGACTGAGGCTCAGTCTAGATTGCCAAGAAAATCTCCATTGCCCTAGAGATTAAAGGAACACAAAAATGGCAAATAACAGTGTCACTAAATATATAACATTCCATTCCAAGCACAATAGGCAACTGGAACATTTTTTTTTTTACTCTAATGGACCTGAAACACAAAGGAAATTTTTAGTTATTAAATACCTTGATATTACATTATCTCTAAGTGCAAAAGTACAAGTGGAGGCTGGAGAGAAAGAGAGCGAAAGAAGTAGGGAATGACTAAATTACATTTCCCATTAAGAATCCAGATGATATGACAGTGGTATAATCAACCTATGATTTATGTCCGGAAACCATTGTCACTGAGAATCTTCAATTACGATTATTGGAATCTAAAAATACGTGTTTACACAAACTAAAATAAACATAATCTGACCTCTTCTCACATAGGCTTATTGTGGCTCCTCCCAGGAAAGCAAAGGAGAATTGTGTTCTCTTGTGTTGTATACAGCTTTTATTAAGTGTCTTTTAATGTTTTCCTAGTTCCATTTTATCTTTTAAAAGAATAAGAAGGGGCCGGTTGTGGTGGCTCACACCTGTAATCCCAGCACTTTGGGAGGCAGAGGCAGGCGGATCACAAGGTCAGGAGATCGAGACCATCCTGGCTAATGCGGTGAAACCCTGTGTCTCCTAAAAATTACACAAAATTAGCCTGGTGTGCTGGTGGGTGCCTGTAGTCCCAGCTACTCAGGAGGCTGAGGCAAGAGAATGGCGTGAACCCAGAAGGCGGAGCTTGCAGTGAGCCGAGATCGTGCCTCTGCACTCCAGCCTGGCGACAGAGCAAGACTCCGTCTCCAAAAAAAACAAAAAAGAGAATAAGAAGGGCTGGTAGCAAAGAGGTATTTTCCAAGTTGTCACAATAGATGGAGTTCTCTAGGAATGCCTGAGAGTCACAGTCCCATTAGCCCCTAGCCTCAAATTTAGTTTGGAAGTAATATGAATGCATGCATTTAATCAATTCCATGAATAGTCTTTAAAGACAGACTTTCCATGAATGGAAAGATACAGAAGAGGCAAACGAACCTTTCTAAAAGAGTTTTCCTCAAATCAGTTAACCATATTTGCAGTTAATTTTCTCACCTATTTCTCCTAGTCCTCTGTAAATGACTTCTCTCTTTGGTCACAATACCATGACTTAAAATGGAAAGGGTTTTCAGCATCTAAAAATCTTTGGGTCAAGTGGATGGATTTACTTTCTTGGCCTAAAGACGACAGGTTTCCCAATGAAGAGAAAGTCAGGCCTTCGGCTCTTATTTTTCAAACTAAGAGAAGGCTGGAATCATCTCTGAGGCACAGCGAAATCTCTCAGTCCATCAGACAGCAACTGAAAGTATAAAGGAAGCTTCACAGTGTGGCCATGAGCCTATTTTATTTATTTCCCAGAGAAATGGTCAATTAGTAGGACCTATAAGCAGTTTCTAGACTTCTTTGAGTGTTGCTGATGCAAAACCACACTTTTAGGATAAAATTGTAAATAGCCCATTAACATCACCAAATAGAAAGTGAATTTGTATTAACTATAAGGGTACAATTTTCAGTCTTGGGTCCTACTGTTGATTTTATTTTTGATATTTTACTTTTGTTTTATTTATCATGAGGTAAAGGTTTTTATTTTTGTTCCACTCCTATGCCCTCCTCCACTCTCAACCTTTCTGGTAACATTTAAAACTTGATTGATTTACAGTACTTTTTTTTATTGTTTGTTTGTGTAGTTTTGTTGAGGTGTAGATAGTTGTCCTCTTTTATTGGTTTATTTAATTGGTTGTTCCCATGGTAACATTTTTAGTACATTTTTTTCAGAAGGTTGAAGGATGCTTTGGGGCTTTTGTGTGGTGGTCTGTTAATCTTCAACAGACCCTAACAGGATTCCTTTGTGCCTTTTTCTCCCCTATTTTTAAGTGACTTGACTTCTTTAACCCTTAGGAGGCTAAGTTCCATTGCTTCTGGGCACCACATCTTCAGATAAGGTTTGTTTGATGGAATTTGTAGGGTGGGGTGGCCAGTCTGTGACCACAGAATCATTATCATGAGAGATTCAAAACACAGGCTGTAAAAAGGAATCTAAATTTGCATACTATAATTATGAAATTTATATAGCATAGTGTGGCTGTTTATTTTATATTTGGTTGTCAATCAAAGGAAGTGTAGCTTTTTTATTTTTGTAGATACTTTTTTGACTTAATTGCTGCTGAGTGGCTATTCTTGGTCAACTACTGTTTGGCTTTGACCTGCTTTCTGCGGGACTTAGTTGTGTCCTCTAAGTTTAATGGACGTCGTGAGACAGAAGAAATGAAATCATTCATGAAACATATTTGGACGTTTGTTCACTTAAGCATTTCTACTCTGCAAAGAACTACTCTGAAATCTGGAAGTCAGTATAATAACTTGAAAATGTAAGTGTTAAGCCTTATTGTTACTCAGATATGAAGTTTGTTCTCATAAACATTTAACATATACTGTGACATAGTGATATGGAAGAATTGTATTTCTGTGATTATTTTTAATAGTAGCCATAACTTAAAAGGTGTATCATACCTGTCCTAGGTTCTAAAAGAATTTTTCATGGATTATTTATTAATCCTGATAATAGGATTAATCAGGATTAATTAAGTGTAAAACACTGACTCAACGGGGGGGGTATGAGTACTTTTAAGTGTTTATATGTAATATTAACACAAACTCATGTCATGAAATGAAAATATGCTAAAAAAGTATCACAATTATTTTTCCTAGGTATTGTGAAATAGTCTAAATATACAAACAAAAGGAAACATTTTAAATTATGTAAAGTAATTTTCAGTAGTGGGATTCATTTTACAGATATTTTTCCTTCCTGTTGGCCAAAGTCTATTAGGATGGATTATTGCAGCAATCGCCAACCTTTGGCACCAGGGACCTGTTTTCTGGAAGACAATTTTTCCACAGACCAGGGTGGGGGTGGTGGTTTTGGGAAGGTCAAAACACATTATATTTATTGTGCACTTCATTGCTATTATTGTTACATTGTAATATATAACAAAATAATTATACAACTCACCAGAATGTAGAATCAGTGGGGGCCCTGAGCTTGTTTTTCTGCAACTAAATGGTCCCATCTGGGGGTGACAGGAGACAGTGACAGATCATCAGGAATTAGATTCTCATCAGGAGCGTGCCACCTAGATCCCTCACATGCATGGTTCACAATAGGATTCATGCTCCTGTGAGCATCTAAAGCCACCACTGATGTGACAGAAGGCAGACCTCGGGTGGTAATGTGAGCAGTGGGGAGTGGCTATAAATACAGACGAAGCTTTGCTCACTTGCCTGCCATTCACCTCCTCCTGTGCAGTCCAGTTCCTAACAGGTCACAAACCAGTACTGGTTTGTGGCCCAGGAGGTGGGAGACCCCTGGATTATTGAACCTCCACAAGGTGTTAATATTAGTTGAATTTTATCCCAATAATCGTATTGCCAGAAACTATATATAGCAAATTTATAGGACGTGGAAATGAAATAGAGCTGATGCCCTAGCTTGCATATTTAAAAAGTTACTGCAGATGCCCTAAAAACTGAGAGGAGGATTTGTACCTCTCTCCTTTTTGTTCCTCAGGCACAATGCATTCCATTTGGCTGGGCGGATAAAAGGATACTGTGTGTGTATGTGCCAGGGACTGTGCTAAGTATTTTATATGCATTCCCACTTTTCAAAACAATAAGAGGCCAACGTATCAGCTAAGAACATGGACTCTGAATTTAGACAGCACTGAGGTTGAACCCTGCTTCTACTAATTTCTATCTGTGGCCCACTGGTCAAATTCCCCAACTTTTGTGAATCTCAGTTTCTTCTTCTGAAAGAAAACAGTAATAACATAGTGTCCACCTCGTAGAATTTTTGTGAGGACTAAATGAGATAAGTGGGATTGGAGAAGGTTCGTTGTGTTTAACTTTTTTCTGGTGTGAGAGTTTAGGATTTTTCAGGTTCATGGTGGTGAGGAAAAATGAAAGGGTGGGAGATGGTAACCTGCTGGCAGGACAGAATGACAGTCCAAGTGGTGCCTACTAAGATGCTTTCTGCATGAAAAAAGCTGTCATGAATGGGACTGATGGAATGATTTATTGACCAGACATTATTTGTTAGAATTATTTAAGTTAGAATACTGATTGCAATTATAATAAAATCTTGGGAAAACACCACTAGACCCAAAAGTACAAGTATTCTATAGAGAACTCTACTTAATTTATTGTTTGAAATTTTACCTGATCACTAATTCACTGATCATACTAGGATTCTTGCGTGGTATGAAGGTCCTAGTGCTTATTTATACTATTAGAGAAATCTTGTATTGTTAATAGGATTTTTATTAATAACTCTAAGATAGTCCCAATAAACGGAAAAATATGGCTTCTCAAGAGATGCTGTCTTTTGATGATAAGGCTTAATATTGTGTTCTTGGATCACAGATGAAATTATTATTATGTAGTTACTCCTCAGCAGAAGTTAGAAAAGGTGAAAAGTTAGCATTTGGTATAGAGATTAGGACAAGTTTATACAGTCACAAGGTGTTTGTAATTGAACGCTCTTAGAAAAATGCATACATGCCAGAGATTAAGTGCTGGAAATCTTTTTCCATCCACTTTTTCAACTTCAGGAAGACATTGTGAAAAAAAAAAATTGTTTTTAAAGAAGAGTCTTGCTCTGTTGCTCAGGTTGGAGTACAGTGGCATGATCTCAGCTCACTACAACCTCCACCTCCCAGATTCAAGCAATTCTCATGCCTCAGTCTCCCAAGTAGCTGGGATTACAGGGGTACACCACCATGCCCACGTAATTTTTGTATTTTTAGTAAATAAGAGGTTTTTCATGTTGGCTAGGCTGGTCTTGAACTCCTGACCTCAAGTTATCTGCCTGCCTTGGCCTCTCAAAGTGCTGGGATTACAGACATAAGCCACCACGCCCAGCCAGTGTTTTTTAAATATAAATATTACAAAAGTACATTTAAAAAACTTTGCAGAAAATAGTTCCAGGCTTGGGAAACATGGTGAAACTTCATCTCTACCAAAATACAAAAATCAGTTGGGCATGGTGGCATGCACCTGTGGTCCCAGCTACTTGGGAGGTCAAGGTGGGCGGATTGCTGGAGCCCAGAAACTCAAGGCTGCAGTGAGCTGTGATTGTGCCACTGCACTGCAGTCTGGGCAACAGAATGAGGCTCTGTTTCAAAAAAATAAATAAATAAAATAATAAATAAAATGTTTAGAATATACGCAATAAGAAAAGAACATTACAATTATCCTTAATGTTTTAGTTTTAGCTATTATCCCTTATTTGGGCTCCACATAGAATCATGTGGTAACTCCCTTATAAAATTTACCATTTTACACTCAGCATATTGCAAGAAGCTTCTATCACTGCATGTTCTCCTACAATCATATTACAAATGAATGCACTTTCTGCTTTTTATGAACCACTTTGCTTCATTGATTCAATCTCCTAATTATTTATATTGGGTAAGTTATCCATATTATTTCAAATATTTCACCGTAAGAAACAAACTCTTGCAGGTAATTCTTGGTGCTAATCTACCACTGCTCCCTTTGCATAAATTTCTGCAAGTTAAATTGGTAAGTTAAGGGGTATGCAGATTTCCTTGGCTTCTTCTATATGTAGTGTTATGTCTGCAATTATTTTATTTATAAATAACCCACAATTTGAGAACTAATTGTCCCATTAGTACTACTATTAATATTTTGCTTGTAAGTTTGGTTAGCATAAAATATTCATACGGAGGAAAACTATTCATTAACTTCTCAGCATCATAATGTAGTGCAAAGGGCAAATAGGCTCAAAACAAGATGCCCAACATTAACATGGGAAGACATGCAAGAAAGCCCAGACTGAAAGCCTCACATGCCGTTAGTGAACATTGAATGCCCGGTGCCTTCACACGAAGGCAAGGGTTGACACACATAACATTCCCCACAAAATTAATTCCCCCCAGAGCTTGGTTTTCTCAATATTTAAGTAAGTAATTCAGAGTCCCTGATAGCCTCCATGATATTCTTCCCTCACAGGCCCAGTTTCAGTGATCTAGAGACGCTCAGTGATGCTGAGTTGAGAACCCATATTCAAGTGTTGACTATGCAAAGAGAATGCTGAGAAACCTGCAAACGACAATATGTGCTGGGGTGCTGGCAGGGAGGAGAGCAGGGCTGACCACATGACGTGTGGCGTGTGCCATGTGAAGTGTGTGTGCAGAGGGTTTGTCAATAGACTCTGCAGGGCATCATTTTTTTTTGGCAGTAAGACTGCTAACAAAAACATTGTCATAGTTTTGTGAACTTATATGATAATGGAAAGGTATCTCATTTAACTACTCGGTGTCTGAATTTGGGGCATGAGACTGCACACACCCCAGGTTAGAAACAACTTGACCTGTGTGGGCTGAAGGTTTAAGAGACCCTGTTCTTTGGAGTTAAAAATCATCTGCTCCCAGCAAAATTCAACTTTCTGGGCTTTTTTTTTTTTTTTTTTCCTTTCTAAGTGAGGGACAGAATAGGAGGAAAAAGGAAGGGAGACCAGCTTTAAATTACTTATAAAAAGGACCTAGAAAAAACTTTTTGGACATCAAAAAGCTCTTACAAAACAGGCTTTTAATGATTTAAGTGTAAATGAATCAAAAACATATGGATAACATTTTCTTTTAAAGTACCCTTGGGTTCAAAAAATTAAGGAGAAAAGTAAATGGCAGAGAATGTTTTAGATTTGGAGGAGTAAAAAAATTTTTTTAAGAAAATAGCTTGAAGAGTTTGAGACACACCAGTTGCACTTGGGGTTACCCATGCTAATGGGAAGATGAGAGTTAGGAGGAGCAAGGTCCTCTAAATCCAGGGGCCCTGGTCAGGTTACCACATGCACAAGGCATGACACTGGAAACCCCTTCCAAATACATGCTTTGATATAGGATCTGGGGAGCAGGCCTGAGGGACTGGTACTGAGAGAACATAACTTGCATTTTCAGACTCCTAGTGATTTAGAAATGCAACATGCAACCACGAACTACTACTGAAGACAGAGGTAGATGTGATACAACCCACCTGGGGGAGGAATGGAGTTGACATGAGGTCTTGTTCACATAAGCATGTACCATCTTCCATGGGCCTTTTTGCTTTGCAAGAGCTTTTCAGCTTGAAGGTAAAATAATAAGACATTATTAAAATATGTAAACCATTTTATTTTCTGCTCCAGATAATTTCTTATTTGTTTTCCACAGTGCTCGAAACAGCAACACAATTCAATTTGCCGTCTAAATTTTGAGTAATTCATGCATGATGCATACACATTGATGTTTATTTCTTATCTTCATGAAGAGTTAAAATCCCAAAGTGTGAAAAGCTGTGAAAGGAAGCCACAAGGGCTTTCCCATCATCACTGCTGGATTTTCTACTACTGCTCAAAGGACTTGAACCACAGTAAAAAGCTGGAGTCTTCGCGGGTGTGGGAAGCAATGTCCCTTAGGACAAGCAATCTCTCAACTGGGTGGTCTGTATTGATTAGTCAAAATTTAATCCCTAGACTTTGATTACATTTCAAAAAGGAATCTCCCTCCCAAGGTTAAGTTTAATAAAACTATCTTCAGGGTGGTTACCAGAAAGAGACTTGTGCATACTCAGAGTAGCCTGCAGATATACTGGTCATGTATTTTTATGATCAGGAGGACAATGGAATCCTTGTCCAATAAATCTACCTTAGATTAAGCCTTTGTCTAGCATAGTGTATCACCTGAAAATGTAGCACTCGCCACCAGCATTAGACAATGGAAACATGGAATGATCAGCACAACATTTTACTAATCCAGGAAACATCGTGGGTCGTGGGTCCTCAGTGGGTTTCCAACTCAGTTGATTTAGTTTTAACCATATTTATGGAAACATGTGAAATACTGGGGCTAGAGTTTCTGTTTCAATTCTTAGGCACATCATTAATATTTGATGTTCTTTTTTCTCCCAATATCTGACTCTGCATCTCACAGAGAACCTCAGTCAGTGTATTTCTCTGTTCTCATTGACTGTCCAACCTTTCAGTCTTTTTCCTGATTCAGCCTAGATGAAAGGGTGATGTCCAAGATTACTATTTTACCACCACCATGTTCAGTGTCAATCCCTGAGCCCCCCTTTCCCACCTCCCTGCAGTTGTTCCTTTCAGTCCCTCCCACTTCCTGATATACCATCCAGAAAAAGTCTCTGATCCACCACGTTTCATTTTCTCTTTTATATTCTGCAATTATTGCATTCTGCTGAAGAGACAATCACACAATAGGGTGAGTTGCTGCCTCACTTCATTCATAGTCTTCAGTATCAGCCAGGCCACCATCAGCTTTATCCACCAGTCTTTGAATTTGGCCTGAGCTGGCTCTCACTCTCCCCCTCCCCAGAGTCCCTTCTATACATTACCTCTCCTGAGGCTTTTATCTGATGCCACAGCCTCACTCCGAGGCTCCTCCTTTCATGTCACAGGTGTGGATTACCTGGACCTCTGGCCCCTCCTCACCACATTGAAATTCCCCTTCTCTGTCCCTCCCTACCTCTTGTCTCCATGGTCAGAGAATGAGACGCCCTGTCTCCTGTCCAATGCCAACATCTTCAGTGTTGCCCTTGGTCCCATCTGCTTTCCTTCAAGACCGTGATCAATCAAATACAATATTTACTGTTTTATCTTCAACCATCCCTTCTGTCTTGGCTTCTTTCCCTTGGCCTAAATAAATGTTTGAATCTTTGCACACTTAAAAAACAAAACAACAGCAGCAGAAAAACTCTCTGGGCTCTTGTGTCCTCTGTGAGTCGGCCCTCCGACATTCTTCCTTTAGGGATGAAAGTTCTTGCAGAAGTCGTGCCACCTCTCCACTCCCTCAAGTCTCATCCTCTCACTCCGCGACCCGATCAGCCTGCATCAGCCTCCAGCTCTCACCACTTTTGGAAAGGCCATCAAAGACCATCTTCCTTCAGAATCCAGTGGAACTGCACCAGTGCTTGTCTTGCTGGGTGTCCTGGCTTCCTTTGATGCTATGGAACATTCTTTCTACTTGGAATCACTTGCCTGCCTCGACTGTCCTCTCTCTGGTCCTCAGTGACCATTCCCTCTCTGTGCCCTTACTGGAACTCTCCTGCTTTGCCACACAGTTGGCTGTCTGATGTTTTTTAGAAATATGCTTATTGTGCTGTCACCCATTTGGATTTAACCATCATCTGTTTGTTGACAACATCAATTCCATCTTTGCAGACCTGTCCAAATCCTTATTCTCATCTTCATACTATTGGTCACTTTTCAGCCTCTTCTCATGCTATCCTCCCTTCTCCCATTTAACTCTGAATCATCCTTCAGATTGGGATCAGTCATCTTCACTTGCAGGAAGCTTTCCCTGAAATACCAGGTTACTGGTGGCCCTTTCCATTGCTCCTCAACTCTACTGGTTGGCTTGTCCTTCAGCAATCCTATGTTACTAGGGAATTATCTGGTGTGTGGCCCTGATTCTTACCACCCTGTGTGCCCTGAAGGACACATATACTGAGATTGGGACCTGGTAGCCACTCAATGTTTATTTGAGGAAATACCAGATTATTTCCTTAATTGATTGGGATTAGTATCACATGTAATTTTCAAGATCACAGAATATTAGAATATGAAAGGAATAAATGACTTAAAATTTGTCTTTTTGACTGTATTATCTGCCTATACTATACATATCCTTAAAGTTATTACTTGCTACACTCTTCTACAAGAACATTTTAATCTCTATAAAATGGTCTTATTATCCAGTGTAACGCCTACCTGACATAGCTGAATGTCTACCCTGCCCTAATTCAGCTTATCTTTAAGAAACAGGATACCTGTGATTAAAAGTTCCCTTTGTAACCATACCAGCTGAGACTGGTTAACACCAAGATGGCTGAAACTTCAAAAAGACCTCAGATTTTCTTATAATCTCATTTCCATGCTAAATGACACTGCCATCAGCACCATGACAGTTGACAATCACCATGGTAATGGCTGGAAAAATCTACAAAAGGACAAAAAGGAAGGTAGCAATCTGGTTCCAAGAAGTTCACCAACCATTTTCAGAAAATACATGAATATTCCTCCTCTCGATATTTTTTTTTTTTTTTTTTTTTTTTTTTTTGAGATAGAGTCTCGCTCTGTTACCCAGGCTGGAGTGCAGTGGCACTATCCTGGCAACCTCTGCCTCCAGGGTTTAAGCAATTCTCCTCCCTCAGCCTCCCCAATAGCTGGGACTACAGGCATGCGACACCATGCCAGGTTAATTTTTGTATTTTTAGTAGAGACAGGGTTTCAACATATTGGTCAGGCTGCTCTCGAGCCATCCTCTCACTTTGAATGTCCAACCCCTTCATAAGAGAAACCCTATATTTTAAACCCCTTATCCTTCACTAGTCGAGAAGTTAATTTGCGAACCATGCTCCCTTTTCTCAGTTCCATGGCCATGGAATAAAACCTGCACTGCTTGACACTCACTTTTGGTTTTGTGTATTGGTTTCCAGGAATCAAACAGGGAAAGATCCCATTTTGGGAGGGACCAGCTTTGTTGGTAACAGTCTAATTTGGAGAGCTAATTCCTGCTGTTGATTTCTTCCCTTTCCTCTTTCAAAATGTAATTCCCTCAGATAAACCTTCTAAGACTATCCTAACACAGTTCCTGCACATTCATCCCCAATCCTTACCCTAACCCTGCCCTTAGATGAACACATTCAGTGTTACGTACTTACCCTGTTATATCAATTGATATATAGTTCTCATGAATATCTGAACTTATGATTTTACATTTCTTGTGTGGTTTTGGTTTTTACTCTACCCTATCTCATGAAGGCAAGTACTTACCTATTTTGTTCTTCACTGTCTTCAATACCACTCACTACCCCCGGCACATAGAAAGGGCTCAATCAGTATTTACTGAGTGAATGAATGAGTGAAGGGAGGGCAGATAAATTAGTGGGGGACTATAATTATTCAGAGGCAAAAATGAAGCCTAGTGAAAGAAAGTCATAAAGTCTTGAGAGCTTGGAAATTGACCTTACTGTAAAAAAGAAAAACAAAACACTTCCACACAGATGTGCTTCTAGGCCAGTAAAGAGCTTAAGTAGGCTTTGTGCTGTTTACAAGAAATGTAGACTTGGTGAGGTGTGATGGTTCACACCTGTGATCCCAGTACTTTTGAAGGCTGGAGGCAGGAGAATCACTTGAGGCTGGGAGTTCAAGATCAGACTGGCGATCACATAGTGAGACCCTCTCTCTACAAAAAATGAGCTAGCATGGTGGCATGTGCCTATAGTTCCAGCTACTTGGAAGCCTAAAGTGGGACTATCGCTTGAGCCAGGAGTTCAAGACTGCAGTGAGCCATGATCGCACTATTGCCCTCCAGGTGGGTGACAGAGTAAGATCCTGTCTGAAAGAGAGAAAGGAAAAAGAAAAAAGGAAGGGAGGAAGGAAGGGAGGAAGGAAGGAGGGAAGGAAGGAAGGAAGGAAGGAAGAAAGGAAGGAGAAAAAAAGTCAAAATGAATCCAATCTTTTGTTTTTCCTTCAGTTTTCTAATTTTATCTTTTTTATTTGGGAAAAAAAGAAGTCCCCATTGTACATGTTTGGCCCCAAATGGTAACTAAAACAAGAAGAATCAAAGCCTTCCATACATCAGTGGTATAAAAACTCAGGAGAACTGTCAGTCATGTTGCATTTCCAAGGATTTTGCCCACATAAGTCCTGTTCGTCCTTGTACCTATTGTGTGCCTTACATTTTGCCTGATATGAAAAAGCTGATTTGGTTGTAGTTGAAATATCAAACGGAAATCAAACTGAAGGTGACAATGTGCTAGCAGCCCTCACTCTCAGCGCCTCCTTGGCCTCAGCATCCACTCTGGCACTGCTTTAGGAGCACTTCAGCCCGCCACTGCATTGTGGGAGCGCCCCCCTGGGCTGGCCTAGGCCAGAGCCCGCTCCGGTTGCTTGCGGGGAGGTGTGGAGGGAGAGGCGCCAGGAACCGGGGCTGCACGTAGCGCTCACAGTCCAGTGCAAGTTCTGGCAGGCGCAGGCAGGGGCCCCGCAGCCAGCACTCGGAGCAGCTGGCCAGCGCCGCCGGCCCAGGGCAGTGAGGGACTTAGCACCCGGACCAGCAGCTGTGGAGGTTGCAGCCAGGTACCCCAGCACTGCCGGTCCACATGCACTGCACTCGAATTCTCACTGGGCTCCGCCTCCCCTCAGGGCAGGGCTCAGGACCTGCAACCCACCATGTCTGAGCTCCCCACCTGTGGTGGGCTCCCTTGCCACCCAAGCCTCCCCAACAGGTACTGCCCCTTGCTCCCTGGTGCCTGGTCCCATCCACCGACCAATGGCTGAGGAGTGCAGGCACAGCTCGGGACTGGCAGGCAGCTCCACCTGCAGCCTCCGTGTGGGATCCACTAGGTGAAGCCAGGTGGGCTCCTGAGTCTAGTGGGGACTTGGAGAACTTTTATCTAGATGGAGGATTGTAGATGCACCAATCAGCACTCTGTGTCTAGCTCAAGGTTTGTAAATGCACCCGTCAGTACTCTGTATCTAGCTAATCTAGTGGGGACTTGGAGAACTTTTCTAGCACTCTGTGTCTAGCTAAAGGATTGTAAACTCACCAAACAGCACTCTACCTCTAGCTCAGGGATTGTAAATGCACCAATCAGCACCCTGTCAAAATGGACCAAGCAACTCTCTGTAAAATGGACCAATCAGCAGGATGTGGGTGGGGCTGGATAAGGGAATAAAAGCAGGCTGCCCCAGCAAGCCAGCGGCAACCAGCTGGGGTCCCCTTCCACCCTGTGGAAGTTTTATTCTTTTGCTCTTTACAATAAATCTTGCTGCTGCTCATTCTTTGGGTCCATGCTGTCTTTAAGAGCTGTAACACTCACCGGGAAGGTCTGCAACTTTACTTCTCAAGCCAGAGAGACCACGAACCCACCGGGAAGAACGAACAACTCCAGACGCGCTGCCTTTAAGAGCTGTAACACTCACCACGAAGGTCTGCAGCTTCATTCCTGTCAAGGAGACCACGAACCCACCACAAGGAAGAAGCTCCAGACACATCTGAACATCTGAAGGAACAAACTGTGGACACACCATCTTTAAGAACTGTAACACTCACCATGAGGGTCCGCAGTTTCATTCTTGAAGTCAGCGAGACCAAGAACCCACCAATTCCAGACACAATACAACTGAAGAAACAGGTCAAAGTCACTTTGTGAAATGTTTCAATGCCAGGCTAAGATGCTTAGGTTTTATGTTTTAGGAAGTAATTTTTAAAAACTATGTTAGAATTATACATAAATATATATTTTAGGGAGAAAATGCTGTAATTTCAGACTGTGAATTGAATTGGTGTTTTCCAGAAATTAAAGATGAGTAAACCAATTAGGAGATTGTAGCTTTAATCCTGGTTTTAGGTGATATGAATTTTAATTACTCCATTTAACTCTATCATTCTCATTCCACAATGGATTATAAAATACAAAAAAAAAAGTTAAACGGGGAAAAATAGAATTAAGGAATAGTGATAGAAAAATCATATGGGGGAGCAGAAGATGTAATTCTTACAAGAAAATTATAATTTCAGTCATATAAATTCAGTCATAAATTTACTTTGGAGCTTCCTGGAGGCCAAAGTAAAACAAGAAACATAATCATTTAATTTATATTGCACATATAGTAGTAATAGTTAATATTGATGGGTTCTAACCTTGTACCAGGTAGTTTATGTGTCCTTTACGTGTCACCACTTACACATATATTTGAAGGCCTCGTGGTCTTTATAAATAAGTCTATTAATTAAATCAGCTGATAGAAAGATCTTTTACAATGAAGAAAGGAAAATTCATGCTGAAAAGCATCCCCCTTTTTTCCTTTAGAGAATAATCAACCTAAATTAAACTTTTAAATTTTTGGTTTAAGGCAGCCAGCCTGTTTCAACGAAGTTGCCAAATATTCTTAACCGAAAGGAAGCATTGCAAGATATGACAAACAGGAAAGCTAAACAAAAGTCAACAGTGTTGCAAATCATACATTTATGGGAAGAAACGCTCCAGTTCAGCAGCCAAGCCTGGAGCTTAAACCTGCAAGACAGACCATGCTAACATGAATGTGAGTGAACAGGGAAGGATGCTGTGTAATCCTACATCCTGAGGTGCCTGCAGAACTTGGGCCTCGGTGTGCAGGCAGCCAGTCAGGATAGTGACCTGTAGTGGAAGGCCTTCAGAGAGTAAGTGAGAATACCAGACCTTAGCTGTGTTGTCACATGTTATCAAAACTAGAAGACTGGACAAGTCTTTGACATGAAACTCAAATAATGCACTAGTCTGTTCCTCAGTTGACTCCCTGGAAATGAGTGATAAGGTGACAACATCCTCAACATCTTTGGAACAAATCAGTGGGGATTTTCCCTACCTCTTCCTTACAGCACTCTCTGTATGTAAGTTAGTAACCTTGTTCCAGTGATAAAACCTGGACTATTACCAGGGGTCACCAATGCAAATGTCCAAGGACCAAACAAGAAACAAATGAAGTACATCGGTGCAGTTTAGGAATATGGGCCCAGCTACAGGGGAACTATGTTTAAAAACTGAAATTCAAAATACACTTTTATACTGGACTTGGTGGCTCACACTTGTAATCCCAGCATTTTGGGAAGCTGAGGCAGGCGGATCACCTGAGGTCAGGAGTTCAAGACCAGCCTGGCCAACATGGTGAAACCCCTGTTTCTACTAAAAATACAAGAATTAGCCAGGTGTGGTGGCATGTGCCTGTAGTCCCAGCTACTCGGGAGGCAGAGGCAGGAGAATCACTTGAACCCAGGAAGCAGAGGGTGCAGTGAGCCGAGATGGCGCCATTGCACTCCAGCCTGGGTGACAGAGTGAGACTCCGTCTTTTAAATGAAATCTCCCAAATCTTAAACATCAGCAACAAATTCAAGTATTTTTTAAAGGCTGCTTGAAGCAATTCTCTATGAACTGAAAGCCCCAACTGAAAACTCTCTTAGGAGAAGGATGAAGCCTTCTGAATTGAATTTTCTATTAATAGTGCGTTTAATAAAGTGGCAAAACAAGCCGCTGACTGTGATATTCTCTGGTAAAGATTTTAGGCTTCTGTCCATGATTAAGGGCAGATACTTGATAATTCAAGCTGACAATAGAAGTGACATCCTTCTGTGAAGATCAAAGTGGTACTAGGACTTACCTGAACCAAGGTCAACCATCTTCCATGGAAGCTCAGAGAGGCAGGGCCACAGCTTGCCTTTGGTCAACACTCATTTTACCCCAGAAAATGAATAATTGAGCATATATATTATCAGGATTGAGCATATATATTATCAGGATTCCAGGCCAGGCATGGTGGCTCATGCCCGTAATCCCAGCACTTTGGGAGGCTGAAACGGGTGGATCACCTGAGGTCAGGAGTTCGAGACCAGTCTGGCCAACATGGTGAAACCTCATCGCTACTAAAAATACACAAAATTAGCCGGGCATAATGGCAGGTGCCTGTAATCCCAACTACTTGGGAGGCTGAGGCAGAAGAATCGCTTGAACCTGGGAGGCGGAGGTTGCAGTGAGCCAACATCATGCCACTGCACTCCAGCCTGCGAAACAGAGCAAGACTATCTCAAAAAAAAAAAAAAAAACAACAAAAAAGGATTCCATCAGGGTAGAAGAACCTGTGAAAAAGGAAGCGGACCTTAAAGAATTGCGGCAGAATCTGGGCAAAGAAGGTCAGAAGGGGTAGTTGCAAGGTTAGAGAGTTGTAAGTCCCTCCAAGCCCACTGCAAGCACTGGAGACAATTTGGATTTTGCAGGGAAACGTGGGAAGTCAAGCACATCCCTTCTCAAAGGGACTGCTTGTGGAAAAGTCTAGGAAGCTGCTATCTCTGTGCATCCATAGGCCAGCATCTTGGGATGGCTGTTGGCCTCTGTTGGTCAGCTCTGAAGTCAGAAAGTCCTGTCCAGCTGGAGCCTTGAGTACCTCTGCATCTCCTTGTACCATATCTGAGCACAGGAAGGTCTTCAGAGTCTAATGGGTCCTGCTTTATCTTTGCCTCCCAAATTTCGCACCAGCTTCTCTTCTGGCCAGTGCTGGAATAACAGAGGCAAGGGGATTTTTGAAAAGCCTATTGTCCAGACTGGCTAGGTCAACCACAGAACAAACCAGCACACAAAGGATGTGTATTTCACTTTCTACAACCGGCTCATGATAAGTTTAGCTGGTGCTTTTCCGAAACCATTTTGATTTCTGTGTTATAGATGAAGTCTTTGGAGGAAGAAAAGAGAGAAAAGGTGGCTAAGAAGAAAGAGGGACTTGGATTTGAATCTTGATTACTTCCTTGCTTTATGGCCTTGGAAAAGGCAATCCATCTCTCTCATTTGCGGTTTCTCCATCCATAAAATGGGGCTTCTAATACCATTATGATAGTGTTGTCTTAAGGATCAGACACAATGCTGGGAAAGTACATAGTGTTGTCCATGGGGACAAATGCTATGTTTAGCTTATTCATTGTTGAAATCTCTTGGACCAAGAAAGGTGTGTGACACCAGAGTAAGCAAGCAATATGTTTAAATCACTATAATCATTGTTTGTAAAAGCAATAGAGGCTCTTAAACACACATGAAACTTTAAAAGAATGGATGTACTATGGGAATGAATAGCCAATGAGATT
This sequence comes from Piliocolobus tephrosceles, assembly GCF_002776525.5. Taxonomy (NCBI): domain Eukaryota; kingdom Metazoa; phylum Chordata; class Mammalia; order Primates; family Cercopithecidae; genus Piliocolobus; species Piliocolobus tephrosceles. The sequence continues at coordinate 29,893,473 of NC_045441.1, read as the reverse complement.
TTTTTTTTCCTGATCTTTTTGGAGGGTGATGAAAATGAATTCTTTCAAAGGTTTGTTGTGTGCTAGGACACATTTAGAATGAGTTGGGTTTAATTTTCACAGTAAAAAAGATTGAGAGCCAGCATAAAACAGATTCTGTAAGTAAGTATTTTTTCATTCTTTGTCCAAAAAAGTGTACAGTCATGTAATCTCCCTCAAGGTACATAATTATTTTCATTGTCATTCAGCATCCCATCTCTGAGCAGAGTCCAGCTCACATCCAATAAACGGAAGACAAGCACGCTGACCACACACACTGCATCTTTCTCCTTGAACACATGCACACACTGGCCTTTGGTAAGAGGCAGGGCATGAATAGGGAAAAACAGAGATGCATTCCACAAAGACATTAGCTAAACAAAAGTCAAGTCCACCAGGCAAAGCCATCAGGAAATTGGTTAACATATTTTTCCCCCATTCAACAAAAGATAGCAGGCACTTGTCTCAATATCTCCTTTCATCCCTGAAAGCTTTAAAATTGATTCATGGTTTCATAACTACAACAAAGTAACCTTGGATAGATTAAAATCAAGGCTTTTTTTAATTTGGATATCAACAGCAAGAATCCCACCCAGGTCTTGCTAAAAACTACTTTGGCTGACGTTATGAAATGCTTCCTCAAGCTCTTCTTCAGCCAAATGAGAAGTCGTCTGGAAAGGATTCATCCTTTTAGTGTACACAGAAGATCTTCTTCTTGGATCTATAAACTAAGTCTTTAAATTCCACTGTAATTACTCCAAAGACATAAATAGAGCCGATACTATTTCTGGCATCCCAGCTGGCCCTTTAGACAAGGTACACAGCATTTTCAAATAAAGCTTCCGCAAAGTGTGTAGGTATTCTAGCAACAGACAGATGCCTGGAAATTCTAAAACATAGTGTCTAAAAAGAATGGCTTCCAAAAATGCTAGTGTGTAAGACAGGCTCCTTTCTTCATTTTAATTCTTGTACCAGTTGTTAGGATTGAGTTTCTTAGTAAGGACTGAAGCCTATTCTGTTTTCAACCACTAACTTGGCTCTCCTTGAAAGTATACTGAAACAATTCATTAAAATACTCATACATAAAGTCTTATTAAGAGGACATGTTATTGCTCTCAGACTCACTCTGTAGTTATTAACCAGTGCAATTTAAAAGCTTTGTTTCAAAAGCCAGAGCCTCACAAACCATCCTGGTATTTGTGCTGATTAATACCAACACCATATCCATTTTAAAAATGAACACCACCCATATCTGGAGTACGTCTCGGGTTTGGACATGAACATTTTGCACTTGTTCTTTGTGGACATGTTTGGTTTTCTTTTCAGAGCAGATTTGTAGAATCTTAAGTTCCCATGCATTTGTTTTCTCTCCATTGTTTTCTGATCACTTTTTTTTTCCCCTCTGAAATTTGAATTCAGATTACAGGCGCCATTGGTACAAAAATGAACATAATTAATATCCAGAACCTATAGTCATTTTCATTTCTTGGTTTAATAACAAATATAACTGAGAATCAGCACTGTGTTCTTTGATTATTTATCAGTGGACATGTATCAGCTGTTCTGTGGGTGAGCTCCCTTGTAAGCCAGGATCCCTTTGGGCATGACACCAGGGCTTAAGGAAGAAGCAAACCTAGAGCTTTAGCACACAAGTATGTGAGCTGGTCCACAAGAGGGACAGCCCATTCTCAGTTCTTGCCCTGATGGAGTGAACTGGCACTGGAGAGAGCACTTCTGTCTAGATTTGAGGATATTATGGTAATGAGGGAATGGTGATGTTTAAGATTGGGTCAGACAACTTCATTCTGCTATAGTGACTAAAAGGAGAGGTTTTGAAGTCAGCCAGGACTTGGCCAAATCAAAGTTCTCAGTGATCATGTTATCTCCCATAACACAACCTGTTTGAGGCCAGATTGCATCTTTTGTATAAAGGAGATGCCGTATTTTAATGTCTGGCGCACAGTGTGGGCTGTTATTATTGACTACTCTGTAGTCATTGGCAATATCTGCTCATAAATGAAACCTCTGCTCACAAAGAAAGCCAAACAGCACACACACACAAAAGTAGGCGTTTTGTGGCAGAAAGACTCTAAGGTGGCCCCCTTCATACCCACCTCCCTGTATTCCTCTCTGTTTCATTCCCTCTCCTTGAGGGTGGGTGGGACCTGCAACTTGCTTCTAACAAGACATGGCAAAGGTGATGGGACATCAATCTCATCATTAGGGTATGCTATATCAGAATCTATCTTAACAGACCAAGCTAGAGACTTTCCTGTGGGCTTGACGCATTGAATGGCTGAGATGGCAAAAACCACGTGGCAAGAAACTGCCAGGAAGGCTCCAGGAACTGCTGTGGCTATTAGGATCTGAGGGCAGCCCACGGAAAGTTACGGCTCTCTCTAACCACAAGGAAATGAATTCTACCAACAACCTGCATTAGTCTGGATGTAAATTCTAACCTAGTGGAGCTTCCCAAGGAGAACAAAGCATGGTCAACATCTTGGTTGAGCCTCGTGAGCCTGAGTAACGGACTTAGCTCAGCCATAGGCAGGCCCATAACTCTGACCTGTATAAACTCTGAGAAAATAAACGTGTGTTGTTTTAAGCACCTAAGTTTGTGGTTATTTGTTACAGTAAAACAGAAAACTATATATATGCTTAACTGGAGAACTTGGCTATTATGCTGTGTAAATAAGGCCATTTGAATTTTTATTTAGATAATCAGTTATTAAATTATCTTTCTTCTGGTATCTTTTTCTTTATGAATCAAGAAAAAATGTGATTCCATGATATTTGTCTATAATCATGGAGTCATATGAGAAAGTGGCCCTTCAAGTTTAACCCGGGTATTGGTTATTAGGTTTATTGAGACTTCATAAGGTAAAGAGCCCAGTTAAGAGAATATATTTTTAAATACTTCTGCAGTGAAATTTTATAATAAAAAAATGCTTTGTTGTGAAAAGGGCTTGAGAACACTTTCTGCTAAGAAGGAAAGTAAGCAGTCATTTGTTCACCTGCCCAATCCTGCTCATCATTAAAGATTCAGCAGAATGTCACCTAGATTTGAATGCACTTTTCATGTCTCTCCCAGGCATGGGAGCACTGCTTCTCTCCTTTCGGGTTCACAGAGCACCTTCACTATGAGCATCTTACTCTGTGTTGTAATTGCCTACTCCATGGTTGTCTCTGCCCCTAGCCCAGCACTAGCAAATTACAGCTCACGGGCCAAATCCTGCCTACTGCTTGTATTATATTAACTTTGTTAATAAAGTTTTATTGAAACACAGTCATGCCTTTTTGCTTGTACATCATCTATAGTTGCTTATGTATGGTGCAGTGCAGAATCTAAGAAGTGCAAAAGAGACCTGTGGCCCAAAGTCTCAACTCTTTGCTATCTGGTCCTTACAGGAAAAATCCTGACCCTAGAACTAGACCATGAACTTCAGTAGGTGATGGACTGGGTAATGTTCATCTCTGTGGCCTCAGAAGTTAGCCCATAACAGACCCTGAATTTGTAATTTAGTGAATACAAAGATGCATCAAACACCTGAAATTCAAGCTAACATTAGCATTTATCTTCTTAATTAGATCTTCCCTAGAGAAGCCCATAGAATTTCATTAATACTCTGTCACAGGGAAACAGTCTGTCTGCATACTTTGTATCATCCTGAAAGCTGAAAACAGAATGAAGACAGCTGGCTATTAAAGCACATTCCTATCCTTCATTAGGTCACATTTAGACCAAATTGTCATTTATTAAACAATTTTCACATTAGTTACCAAGCCCATGTGCCTTTCAGGGGACAGTTATCCTTTTTTCAGATTCACTTAGAACCAATTTCCAAAATACTGCTGGTGTATTTGCTGTCCAAGAAACCTTTTAATTTTCATTTGTAAACCTTTTTTGATGTTGCTCCCTTGACAAAAACAGGAAACTATTATTTTCTAGTGGTAAACAAGTTCAAATTCAAGTTAGTCACTCAATTCCCCAATTCAAGACTGTGTTTTGTATACATTTTTTAAAAATCATCATTCTAATCTTCATCAAATGCATCAAAATTCTCAAGGAAAAGCCAAGTGCCTTAAAATTTTGTGGGAATCAAAGAATTTAAAGATCCCCCACTACTCCAGATTTGGCTTTTCTCCAAAACCAGTGAAACCGTTCAAATCTCTTGTGATTCACTCCTTCACTATTTCAGTCCCCTGAGATTAGTCTGAGTGCTTTCCCCTTCATTCATCCACCCACAATCTCTTTTACTCCCATATGGGATGTATACAGTAACACTAACCACCAAGAACAAAGCAGAACAAGATGTTTGCCATGGATATCAAGTCTCAAAAGAGACAATTAAATTGATACAAATCATCATTGCTTTCTGAATCACCATAGACTCCAGTATTTTAGAATGCCAATTACTATAAAGTGTTACCTAAAGATTTTATAAACAAATGTATTAAACTCATAGGGGAAGCTTAATGAGTAGGAGGATGTTTCCTTGTTTCATCATGATGTTTAGAAAATTCTTCCAAGTCGTTTGATGAATGCCTCAAGGAGAAAGAGACCTCAATTTCCTACTGGGGTTAGTAAACAATGATGCTTTATCCCTTCCTGGACCTTGACTCTTTTCACTGAGATTGGACTCCCTCCCTTAACACCACCTTCACCTCCTAATCACTCACCCATCCTCAGAAAGGACTGTATTCCCCTTGGTCTATAGAAATTTAGAAAAAAAAAAAAAAAAAAAAAAAACTACAATCAATATATCAGGAGCTTTATCTATATTTACCTATTTATCTTTATATTGAATACAACGTTAGCTGTCCTATTTAAAAAATGTTTTCCCTACTTAATTGGGTGGATAAAATGTTCATTATTTGATAAAAACTAATGTCACTGATTTCAGTTTGTATATCCTTACTGAACATAAGATAAATTTTCACTCTTTTATCGGCTCCCCCAGTTTTAAAAACAAATTTAATAATATATTTAATTCAACCCATTAAATGAATTTGTGACTAATTTGGATTATGTGACTAATTTTCACATGTGTCTAGTTAGCTATCATATTATATAGCAAAGGAAAATGTCTTGATGAGATTGAAACTGACAATTCTGGATGATAATAGTTCATAGGTGAGGTTATATTCTTCATATTCAATTCTTCCAGGAGACCCATGATGTCCAATTCTTTCACTATTCATGAAAGAATATGGTCATTTCATTAAGGAATACCTGCAATCCCTTTTCATGGTAGAAGATTTTTCCTCCTTTCAAGTAGTAAATGATCTGTGGGATAACACGTTGGCGCTGTGTGAATATTCTATTACTTAAGACACCAGCACCAAATGATTCTGACATTCACTGATGATCTCCACTTGAATCCCTAAATCAATTGCATTGTGTTGTAAAATAGGGATTTTTGTATCATCTTTTCTCTTATTAGATGTCATTCTTCAGTAGAGAAAAGCTTTTCTTTTCCTTTCTCTTTTACTATTACTTTTCAAAAATTTCAAAATAATCATGTTTTTACATTTAAAATTCTTTTTCACATTTCCTGAGGGTTCTTTTTCTATTGTATCTTGTTCTTGTTCCTTGGATGTAAATTTCTCTCAACTTACTCTGAATGAACTAGATGGTTCTTGGTTTGGTTTAATTTTGAATCTACTTTATTAAGATAGCCATGACCCAGGATAAAAGTAGCCAGGGTCCAAAACTCATTCCTCCAACATTTAAACTGATCTATGAAATCACAAAGACTCATAAAGACTTTAGTGCTCTAACTCCTTAGAGCACTAAAGAGTCATTAAAATGGAGAATAGGAGGGGATGTTGGGAGTACTTATGACTCACAGAAGGCCAATGACTTATCTAAGTTCTCTTAGCCGGTTAGTGGTAGTGAATTAAAGTGAATTATACCCTAAATCACTAACTCCTGGGCCAGTGCACTGCTTAACATTCTGGGCTGCTATCTGCAGAGCTAGTGTAGCCAGCTCCTTCAAGAGCAGTCAAATCTCATTTGTTATTAAACCTGAAACTTTTCAGATGGGCCCTATTGTTTATTTTTTATTTATTTATTTTTTCAAGACAGAGTCTCGCTTTGTCACTCAGGCTGGAGTACAGTGGCGTGATCTTGGTTCACTGCAACCTCCACCTCCTGGGTTCAAGCAATCCTCGTGCATCAGCCTCCCGAGTAGCTGGGACTACAGATGTGTGCCGCCACGCCTGGCTAATTTTTGTATTTCTAGTAGAGACGGGGTTTCACCATATTGGCCAGGCTGGTCTCAAACTCCTGACCTCAGGTGATCCACCTGCCTTGGCCTCTCCGAGTGCTGGGATTACAGGCGTGAGCCACTGCACCCAGCTGCCCTATCCCTTTTTAATTGTTTCATTTTATATCTTTAGCAAATTTGCCTATGTAGGCATTCCTAAAATCCTCTGAAAATTGTTTTGAAATTAATTATATCTTGCTCTATACTTGTGTCATCTCATGAACTACTTCTCCAATGGGGGCAATTATCATGTAAATACCAGTGGGCAGAGATACGTAGGAGAAACCCATAATACCCAACATGTCCCAAAGGATTGTTGAAAGACAATCATCTCACAAAACATCCTGGAAAAAAAGAGGGATGGTTAGAGAGCAAAAACGTCTGAACTACAGTTCATTTTTTACCACAGACACTACAGATTTCCACAAAACAATTCAGCACATGCCTTCTCTGATGCTTCCCTGGTCCGTGGCAGTTCGAATGTTAATATGATGTTTTAAGTCTGCATAAGTATATAAAGATAGCTTTTCAGGGCTAAATAACTGACAGAATAATGAGATATTTGTAAATACCACTTGTATTCTTCAACGGTAGGTACCAATGTGTACGCATATATTTCTCATAAATGACCAAGGCACTGAAGTATATGTGGGGCTCGCAGGCATCAAATGAGAATCTCAGAGGTTGGGTCCAGGGCTTTGGAACTTTACAATAAGCATCTCAGATGTTTGCTGGATTTGTAAGTTTGAGACCCAACGATCTATTGGGATAATGGCCGAGGTAAACGTGCATAGAGAACTGGTCAGGGCCGGTGTGCTCAGAGGTATCTCTCCCGCCACAGAGATGCTGTCAACCAGGGCAGAGGGTGCCATCTGCTTCCCACTCCTACTCACTTGAGTCTGCCTTTCCCTCCATTCCCGGTGGATGTGGTTCTGGGGATCACCTTGTGGTGATCTTGCCTCTGACAGCACACCCCAGTTCCTCGCCCCCAGTACCTTTTCCCCGCTTAGATACCCCTTTGCCCTTTTAGTTTCTGTGTGATCAGGCACCACTCCTGCCCTCACAGGGGGCAGGGTCCTTTCCTCCTGTCTCACCACCACTGCTATTGGGGACGCACATCACAGGTTCTCATCTCTTGCTCAGGATGAGCATATAGGCAGTGAGGAGGGTCCTTCCACCCTCACTTATGGACCAGTGACCTCTGGGAACTTCACTCCCAGTCACGTGAGTTCTCAGGCTTGGGTTTGTCAGACTTGAGATAGATAGAAAAGGAAAGACAGCTAATTGGATGTGAAATAGGAATTTTAATTGAGATGCAACGTAGTATATGTAACCTTTTAATATCTAAATGATGATGGAAAATAACCAGAAAGTGGGGACGCATTTGAGATCACCAAGCAGCCAGGATGGGAGGTAACAGTCCAGTGAGTCTAAAGGCAGAGATGGGAAAGAAATGTAGCTTTTTCCTGATGGGATTCTACCCAGTTTATCCCATTCAGTAACCTAATATAGGTCTAGATGTGTGGTGTATCAGCATCATAGGCAATATCACACCTTTTATTCACTGCTCTGACATTTACAGTGTGTCTGAATATCTGGTAAAAGATAGCATAGACCTTATCCTTCTGCAAACAATTTTAAATGAGCTTGTCAAGCCTCCTTCCTCCATCCCACCAATATCCTACGGGAATTATGTATGAAATGTCCCTGATTTATAGATTAATTTGGTGGGTTTCAATTGAATCTTACCAATGTTAAGGCTTCCTATTCAAAAATATGTATCCAAGTTTTCTTTTAGATCTGCTAATAGATTTATGGAAATTTCTCCATAAAGGACTTGAGTAAATCTCTATAGGTTAATTTCTAGATGTTTTATAGATATTGATCTCATTTTAAATGATTTTTTTTTGTTATATATTATAGTTAGCTATGCTAGCATCTCTATCTCTCTTCCCCTAGACTAGGTGAGGTTAGATATCTATGCTTATATGTTTTCCTTTACAAAATTCCACTATAACAATGATCACATGGTACAGAATGTGACTATTGTTTAAGGTCTACTTACTCTACTGCGTGGTGAACCCCTTGAGGGCAGGAACCATCTCCTGTTTACTGTTGTATCCCCAGCAACAAGCTCAGGTATACTTGTCTTTCAGTGTTTACTGAATGTACATAAAAACACATATCACAATTACATTATAATAAAATGGCTAAAAATATCTGGAAATAAAGAAGATAACCACTTTGACTGAAGGCTCATATCAGCTAAATAATTTATCTGCTAGATAGGCAATTATGAGGTCATCCTTAGAATTCAACTCCTCTTCCTCCCTCCTTCCCTCTCTCTCTTTCTCTCTCTTTCTTCATTTCCTCCTTCCTTTTCTTCTCTTTTCCTTCCTTCCCTCCTTCCTCCCTTCTTCCTTCCTTTCTTTCTCTTTCTTTCTTTCTTTCTTTCTTTCTTTCTTTCTTTCTTTCTTTCTTTCTCTTTCTTCTTTCTTTCAATTGAGCTTCTTGAAAATGGATAAATCAAAGGCAACTTATTATAATATAAATGCCCAAGATTCTAGTCATCCAGTTCTAAATAACGACATGAAAAGTCATATTGCTATATTCTCTGCTTCTATGTCTCCCCACCCCTCCCAAGTTAGTCTCTCAGTTGTCTAAATCCAAGTACAATTATTTCCTCAGCAGTAAACCCAGACCAAGAAGTCAGGCCACAGGAAGCCATTGGTTGAAAACCCATTTTGTAGATTGCAACTGATGTTGCTAAATTGCACAGTCAACTGCTCATCTGTTTCTCATCACATTCTAGCTTTCTGTGTCCTAACTTCAAATTTGATCATGGTCCAGGATTCCGTGTGTAATCCATTGGGAATTTACAGAGTGAGGTGGCAAGAAGCAAATGAGCAAAGTGAGAAAGAAAGGACATGAGGGTAGTTACAGAGCCCCTGCCACTGATTTAATAAGGCCTGGCTTCACATCTCAGGTATCCAAGGAATCATTGCAGCTGTCATAATTCTTAGGCCATCATCATCCTTTAGGATAAAACAGACTGAGATATTCAGTAAAAAAAATTAAAAAAAAAAAAAGAAGCCTACAGACCAACAATAACAACAACAAAGCATAAACAAATGACAACAACAAAACAGTTCCTTGGGAAAAAGCATTGCAAGTAAGAATCAGAGGAAACTACCCCTGTCTACTCACCCCCCACCACCAGAAGGAGCCTCCTATAATTACCTCTCCCTTTGGCCACTGTCTCTGATCCTTCCGTCCCTGGTAGGGAAACATGCAAATAGAAAAGAATTCAGACATCTGGAAATGTTTTAGTTATCACAAGTTTTAGTAACTTTTCAAAGAGAAACATAAAATTGAGTGAAAAGTCAAACAAAGATTTTGGTTCACTAGAGGGGTAACAACCCTCCTTTTATGATCCTGTTCATCTCTCATTTGATGGGATTATTCAGGAAATGTATTCCTATTTGGATTCTAAATTGCTCTAAAATATGTGATTACATAAATGCAATCCAGAATGAATCTGCAGGAAAAAAAAAATGTTGGGAAGAATGACTATTTTATTGCATTTATTACATTCCCTTTTTGTTCCTTGTATATGTCACGAGAATCCATCAATCTGTATTATCATTTTGGGAAAACATCCCTGAAAATGCTATTTGAAGTATCCAGCAAGCCCAGGGTAATCTGGCTATCAGATGTTGGCTCAATGATTGAGGATGTATAAAAACAAACCAAGTACTAATGTCATCCACTAGTCTAATTTTTTGCTGAAATTACCTAAATGAATGAAAGAGTATTTACACTGTGTTCTTGTTTTTTGTAACTTAAGATGCAATTTAGTACACTTTTTCGGTTTAAAGCTCATTTTCCTAACCACCAACATACTAACACACTACCTTGTATACAGAGCACACGGAAACATCTTGTGTGCACAGGCTTCTGCGTCTGACTCTGTCCCCTAACTAAATGGCTGGCCCTTGTCTAGTTCCTTAACTTGCCTGAGCTTAAGTTTTCTGTTCTCCAAAAACAGAATTAATAGAGAAACACAGTGGTACTTAGTTGCTAGGTTTATTTTGAACAGTAAATGAGATAAAACATGAAAAGTAATGAACACAGGGTCTAGCATCTTATGTGACAAAGGTTGTCAGAACTGAAAGGGATTTTCAGGAACATCTCATACAAAGCTGGCTGTATGCATTTTTAGGGAGAGGGTCCTAAATGATCCTCAAAGGAATCTATGACTCAAAAAATGTAGAATCATCTGTCAGTCTTATTGACTTGTACTTAATCTATTTGCTAAAAAGGAAATCTAGGCCCAGAGAGGGTAAATTATTCTCCAAGATAACACAGTTCCTTAGCAGTAGAATAAAAACTTAGATGCCTCATCTCTCAGTACTATTATCCTGTGTCCAATACTGTATTTTATTATGCTAATGTTGTTTTTAAAAGCATCAAGGAGAGAGAATACAATGAGAAAAGAGCATCTAGAGAGAGACCATGGGGAACAGCACAGAGTAAATGACCTTAGCCTGGTCTAAAGAATTATTTGAACCAATTTCAATAACGGAAATAACAATGCAACATTAAAAAATACACAAATAGTAAAAGTCATTGTCCCGTAATGATACACTCTATTATCAACCCCAACGAATCCATCAAAATTAACATCATCTGAGTCTACAAAAAGAGTAAAGCAAAGTCCCTACCCTCCAAGTATTTCCTGTCCAGGCAGCACTAATACAAGTCTGAACAACTTTGCTATTACGGAGGCACAAAGAGGCAAGAGAAATAAGGAGGGAGATACTCATTCCTATTGCAGACATGGTTTTTTTTCATGGAGCTGCATGGCAAGGACAGAGAAAGATCTTTAGATGGATCAGTCTGGTCCCTACCATTTGTGATGACGATTTTCCAGTGCCAGAAAAGTGTCCAATATAGGTTAAGGGAAAAAAGCTCAAAGTATAATATCCTCATAGTTTCATTGACTCCCTAGCATGTTCTTCTCCATTAGCATAGAAAAACTAAGTGTACTTATGTATGTTCACGTGAGCAAATGAGGAAAGTGGGAAGCAAATGAGCCTCAACTTCTCTAATTCCTGTTGGCCTTGGATTTGCTCTTCAGAGAAACCTCCGCAACACGGATAAGTATGTGTCCTTTTCAGGTCCTAAATTTTGTTCAGGTAAAGAGCCTTTGAGAAATGTTCCGGTGCATGCTGCGTTATAAGATTACATAATACCAGTTGAGATTATGATCAATAAACTTGACCATTAGAAGGTGTGACAATAAATGGCTGTAAAGATTACATTTATGCCCCAAGTAATTATCATAGTAAATACAAGAAAAAATGCTAAGAAAAGAAATACCACAAGCCAGGGATACACACCCTAGTCATTAGCTTGTATTAGCTTCACTGAGTGTTTGAAAACATGATCTTATAGCTTTCTCCCAGGAGAGCAATCCTGGCTTGTTGTCAAACTACATCATAGTCACGGCCTTCAAAGAACCAGTGGCACAGGTCGGGCATGGTGGCTCACGCCTGTAATCCTAGCACTTTGGGAGGCCGAGGCAGGTGAATCACAAGGTCAGGAGTTCCAGACCAGCCTGGCCAAGAAGGGGAAATCCCGTCTCTACTAAAAATACAAAAATTAGCTGGGCATGGTGGTGGGCACCTGTAATCCCAGCTACTCAGGAGGCTGAGGCAGGATGATTGCTGGAAACCCACGAGGCAGAGGTTGCAGTGAGCCAAGATCACGCCACTGCACTCTAGCTGGGGCTACAGAGCAAAACTCCGTCTCAAAAAAAAAAAAAAAAAAAAAAAAAAAAAGGAACCAGTGGCATAAACAATCCCAAGGAAAGTGGAGAATTAGACAGAGATACCTGTTCATTTATTTACGACAAATTTAAAACCACAATGTATAATTTTTGTGTGAATGTTTTAATGACTTTTCTGATAATGTAAGTGATTAAATGCTTTCCTGGCAGAAACTTCATAATTTTTCTAGTTTCTCCATTTCAGAACAATACATTGGAAAGCCCAGTCTTCTCAACAGGTCTCTTGGCCTATTCTGGGATGCAGATGAGGAGTCTTTTGTTGAACTCTAAGAATGAGTGCAGTGGACAGGAAGCTGGCTAGAAGCGGGAAGTCTGGGTTCCAAGTGCCACGCAGCTACTACCTGCCCGTGGAATCTCAGACAGCGGATTTCCTTTGCTGGACCTCAGGATCCTTGTCTGTACACGAAGAGTGGCCTGTAAAGTCTCTTCCAGCTCTAAAATGCTATGATTTACTAGTCATTGCTCTAATAATTAATGTATTACCTCTTTTTATTTCTTTAAAGTGCTGTTGAGTTCCAGAGAGTTTTATTACTATGTGGAAACCAGGTGTGGTAGGCAGAATAACGGCCCCCCAAAGATGTCCAGGCCCTTATTCCCGGAACCTGTGAATATGTTACCTTATCTGGAAAAAGAGCCTTTGCAGATGTGATTAAGTTAAGGATCTGAGATGGGGAGATTGTTCTGGATTATGCAGGTGGGCTCACTGTAATCACAAGGGTCCTTATAATGGAAAGAAGGAGGTGGGAGAGTCAGTTGGGGAAGGAGATGCGATGACAGAAATAGAGGTCAGGGGTGTTGATGGCTGGCTGGGGGCCATGAGGCACAGAATGGGGCAGACAACAGATGCTGTAAAACCAGGGAATTCACTTACATATCCTGTTTGTTGTTTTTTAAATTTAATATTTTAAATTGTGGTTTTTTTTTTTTTTTTTTTTTTTGAGATGGAGTCTCACTCTGTTGCCCAGGCTGGAGTGAGATGGCCATCTTGGCTCACTGTAACCTCTGCCTCCTGAGTTTAAGCAATTCTCCTGCCTCAGTTTCCCAAGTATCTGGGACTACAGGCGTGCACCACCAGACCCAGTCAATTTTTGTATTTTCTTTTTTGTTTTTTCACTTGAGACAGAGTGTCATTTTTTTTATATATATACTTTAAGTTCTAGGGTACACCATGTTGGCCAGGCTGGTCTTGAACTCCTGAACTCAGGTGATCCGCACACCTCGGCTTCCCAAAGTGCTGGGATTACAGGCATGAGGCACCGTGCCTGACCTAATATTTTAAATCTCTTGTTGACACTATTTTGGCAAAATTAGCATCCTCAGGAAGAAAATTATTCATAAAATGCACAACCCAAAGTACTGTGTGTGCCTGAGTGTGTCAGGATAGCCTTGGGAAATCAGTTTTCTAACCTTATCTGTGAAATGAGATTACTACCTTAGGTTTAGCTCAGGACTTGGCAAATTAATCACTCAAACCATAGTCATTGTGAATGACCACAAGGATGTGGGCGAAGACGATGTAAGAGGTGAGGAAGTTGGTCACCCAATTGGAGGAAACAGAACCCCCTCTCTCCTCCCTTGTCTTTCTATCTTGAAGGAAAAGCAAAACTTTTTGAGCTTTTTCCCAAAGGGAACCCAAGTGTGACTGTGGCCACGGTTCTAGCATCTGCCAGGGCATGTCAGTTTTCTTGATGGACAAGGCATCGCTCTGTTGTGGTTCCTGACTTGCATTTAAAGCAGACATCCTCAGGGTGACTCCACCACATCCTCCTTCATCATTCCTTCCATAAGAAGGACTTAGGACTGGAATGCTTTTAAAGAAAGACCACGAAAAAGAAAGAGCCTCAGGCCTCTGAGTAATGATATTATGTGGCCCCTCCTTCCTTGCCCCCCACTATGCCAGGCAAGACCAGAGCAATCATTAAAACATTTTATAATGAAAACAAGTCCCTTATTAAAAGGAGTGAAAGTGATCTAAGTCATTTGCTTTCCCCTAACACTTGGTAAAAAGTGAACAAGCTTTGCCTACAAACAAGACAGTATTGTGGTTTTTTCTCTCCATTTCAGATGGTAAGAGTGTTAGGGAACGCTCCTAAGAACAGAACTATGCCTGACAACTGTCTTCCAATATGGCTGATGCTCACGTGAAGATTCTGAATGCCTCGATCCAGTGATGCGGAGATGGTTTCCGTGTTTGTTTGTTTTTCTTTACAACTGTTATTGCAGAAAGCAAGCTATAAACTGAGACCAGCTATAAAATAGGAATAAGTAATAAAAACAATTGTAAAACACATTGCAAACACGAAGTGCCATGCAAATGCTTTAAATAATAAGTACCCCCTGGCTAGTCTGCAGCAAGGTTTATAAATCCAATGGTAAGAGACAGGCACCAGGCAAGATTAAAGAATGCATGTAACGGCCAGTCAGACCTGGGTTCAAATCCTGACTTGCCTTGCCTGTGATTAGCCATTTAATCTTGACCTTTATTAACATTGTTTAATTTCTCTATGCTTCAGTTTTCCTATGTGTAAAACGGGGCTGTAAAATATCTATATTATAGGGTTGCTGTGAATCTTAAATTCTTTGCTAGGTACTTGGCATAGAGGCTGGCACGTTGAAAATCACTCAAATTTACATTTCAAGGTAGAAGTTTTCTCTCCCACAATAAAAGTCACTAGACAACAAAAGTAACTCCCCAAGAATCTTAAGAAGGAAATTTAAGGCCAAAAAAATGCTCAAGAAAAATCAAGCAGAATGGCAATAATAATAAAGAAATTGATTTTAAAAGGCCATGGTCATGCTGGGATATTAAAGAGATGGCTCTTCGGACCTTAACTTTATCCCAAGGCACATTTAGGCTGGAAGATCTGCTAGATACAGCTTTCTTTTCTTGTAAATGTGCTCTCTAAGCTGTGCTCTCTGGCCACTACCCCAAAGGTATTTTCTTTCTTTTGTCTCCAGATTTTTAATTAAAAAACACTACAACTCTTTGAAGTACCCCTACTCCTGCCCAATCCATTCTCCTTTTCACCTTAGAAAATGCTATCACCGGCCGGCTGGGTGCGGTGGATCATGCCTGTAATCCCAGCACTTTGGGAGGCCGAGGCAGGCGGATCACGAGGTCAGGAGATGGAGACCATCCTGGCTAACACGGTGAAACCCCGTCTCTACCAAAAATACAAAAAATTAGCCGGGCGTGGTGGCGGGCGCCTGTAGTCCCAGCTACTCAGGAGGCTGAGGCAGAAGAATGGCGTGAAGCCGGGAGGCGGAGCTTGCAGTGAGCTGAGATCGCGCCACTGCACCCCAGCCTGGGCGACAGAGCGAGACTGCGTCTCAAAAACACAAAAAGAAAAGAAAAAAAGAAAGAAAATGCTGTCACCCTAAAGTTGGCAGGTACCCCTCTCTCTGGGATGTTAGACAATTGTATTCCACAATCTGTGCTCACACACAATATATAACAAGATGCGATTTTTTTGAAAAAACAAAACAAACAAACAAAAAAACTTTTATAAAAACAGTATACTGTGAGTAGCCTATCCCAACTTTTTGTTCATGCAACATATTTTCAAGATTTACTTAGGTAGGTATATGTAGATTTAGTTTTTCATTTTAAATAGTATAGTCAGCTTTTTGAATACAATTCATTTTTCTCATACCTTTACGGGTGAATATTTAATGTTTCTGACTTTTCCTGTTACATACATCATTGAGTGAAATTGTCCTTGGTTGCGTCCTTTGTGCATATGTGCCAGAGTTTCCCGGGAAATGGAACTGCTGAGCAGTAGAATCTGTACATCTGTAACTTTACCAGAGGTGCCAAATGACCATCTGAAAAGGTCACAGCACTTCAGACTTCCACATAGCAGAGCATGGGGGCGTCTTTGTCCCACATCCTCATCCACACGTTATAATATCAGACTCTTAGGTGTTTCCAAATCAGATAGGTAAGAACTGATATATTGTTATTGTTTTACTTTGCGGTTATCTAATTTATTTTTTCCCTCTGGATTGCTAATTATCACAGTATCATTTACTAAATCTCTCATTCTTCCCACAATGATTTGTAATGTCACTACTCTCAAAAACCGAGTTTCTATATATTGTGAGACCTATTTCCTAGCTTTCTATTCTTTCAATTCGTCTGTTTATTACCACACAATCTTAATAAAGATCTTGTTTTCTTCATAGTGAGTCCTCTATTATTGTTATTATTTTAAAAAATCTTCTAGAGTATTCTTAGCCCTCTATCCTTCAATATAAATTTGAGATTAAGCTTGGCAAAGCTATTTTAAATGCTTATCTGAATTTTTATTATAATGGAGTCTACTGTCTATTAATTTAAAGACAAATTTATGACATTGAGTCTTCTGATTCATGAACATGGTATATTACTCAATTTAGACTTGCTAATTTCATAACAAAGTATCTACTACGTTTCCCATATTTGTCTTACCTATCTTTTGTTAGTGTTCTTTAGTTAGTCTTGTTAGTATTTAGTTAGGCATTTCTTCATACTTTATACATTTTTTGGCTACTTCCAAATAGCAACTTATAAATAACTATTTCTAGTTGGTTGTTATTGGCATCTGTGAAAGCTACTGGTTTCTGTATTCTAACAATATACACCAAAATCTTACTGAAGTTTCTTATGAATTTTAATAATATAATTGGAGGGCCGGGTGCAATGGCTCACACCTGTAATCCCAGCACTTTGGGAGGCCACGGCAAGTGGATCACGAGGTCAGGAGTTTGATACCAGTCTGGCCAACATGGTGAAACCCCATCTCTACTAAAGATACAAAAAGTTAGCCAGGCGTGGTGGTGTGTGCCTGTAATCCCAGCTACTCAAAAGGCTGAGGCAGAAGAATCACTTGAACCCAGGAGGCAGAGGTTGCAGTGAGCCAAGATCATGCCACTGCACTCCAACCTGGGTAATAGGGCAAGACTCTGTCTCTCTCTCTCTCTATATAATATATATATATACATAAATATATAAACATATATACACACATATATAAATATATAAACATATATATACATATTAGTAGATTATTGTTTGCATCTTGAATGATTTTCTAAGTGAAGTAGTTTACAATACAATTACAGAATGCAGAGACAGAGAACCAGACAACAGGAAAAGTCTTGGAGCACAAAAGTCAGACAGACCTGAATTCAAATCCTGGCTAGGCCTACATCTGATTAGCCATGCATCTTTAAATACATTGATTGACCTCTCTGAGGCTCAGTTTTCTTATGCATAAAATGGGGTTAAACTATGTTTATCTTATAACATAGTTTAGCTCCCATATTTTATAAGATAAACCTTATAAGTTTTCTATGACTCTTAAATTAACTATTAATAATAATATTAACATTAATAACACCAAAAATACTTACTCTGTGCCAAGGTCTCTGCCAAATAGTATAGAGGCTGGCACATTGAAGGTGCCCTACCTAACATCTCCCTCTCTCTTCCCCTTTCTCTCTTTCTTTATACACACACACACATACACACACACACCACTTGTGCTAGGAAAATGTGCTAGAGGAAAATACAAATATCAAATATCACTTCCCAGAGTTTGGTGGCTGCTGGGATGGCGAATACTCAGAAAATTATTCACACTTAAAATTTCTAACCTTACCTTAACTTTGCCTGACTCCAGTTATAATTTGAGAGCTCTGAAAATTACCAGCAAATCTCACCAAATTTTTAATTCGTCTCCACCCCCAGCTTACCAAGAGCAGCCTCAAGATCCTCTTTTGTACTTGTAGGGGCTGTTCAGCCATCACACCATATTGAACTGAACTGCACCTTAGGATTTTTATTAAGCCTATGTAGGAATACATGAAATACAAAAATTAGCTGGGCATGGTGGCATGTGCCTGTAGTCCCAGCTACTTGGGAGGCTGAGGCAGGAGAATTGCTTGAACCAAGGAGGTGGAGGTTGCAGTGAGCTGAGATTGCACCACTGCACTCCAACCTGGGTGACTGAGTGAGACTCGGTCTCAAAAAAAAAAAAAAAAAAAAAAAGGACAAATAGAAAGAATAGAAAGCCAGGACACAGGCCTCCTTATATGTAGAAACTTCATTTTTGAGAAAGATGACATTACAGATCAAATCTCTAGATATAAGATGAAAACAATTCAGTGGAACTAAGTCTTAGCATTGACCTAAACAGCTTGCAGTTCAGCTGTGGAGAGACCCCTAACTTCACATCAAGTATTGGTGATTAAGGAGTTACAAATGAGACAGGGGGAAATGTTAATAAGAAAACAAATTTCTTAATTTCAGAAGGAATGTCAAACATCTAAGTTTGGAAGAGGACAAGTAATCACAAAATGCCAATAGTGTATTCATACTACATTACAGTAATAATGACTATGCGGAGAGTAAAACCAACCTACTGTGATTTCCATTTTGGTGGATGTTTTAGGAGCGTGGTGAACATTTGTTGTTTTTCTCCCAAGTATCATTCTTTTAGCAGGCGGCAGCTCTGGTCTTGGCTTGGGGATTCCTCTTCCTCACTCTGCTCATGTTGCCTGGGGAAGGCTTCAGTTGCGGTGAAAGGCACAACTCATAACTGGTATTACCCTGGCCAAAGAGACTATTAGGATGAACACAAAACTAGCTTAACACCTTCCAAGTGAGTCTTACAACTTTTTTGTAAAGACCCAGAAGGCTGTCTCTCTTCTTTTTAACTCAAAATTATGAGAATGTGAGCTCAGGGTGACTGCAACACTATGCCGCTGGATTTGTTTCTTGAGAACGCTATTTAAAAAACTACTACAAACTTGGTGACTTGAAACAATAGAAATCTATTCTCTCATAGTTCTAGAGGCCAGATATCCAAAGCAGGGAGTCAGCAAGCTCCCTCCAGAGGCTCTAGGGAAAGCGCCTTCCTTGCTGGTGACTTCATCACTCGCACCCCTGCCTCCGTCTTCACAAGGTCTTCTCTTTTTCCCTCTGTGTCCTCTTCCCTCCTGTCTCTCCCTTTTTTTTTTTTTTTTTTTTTGAGATGGAGTCTGTCTCTATTGCCCAGGCTGGAGTGCAGTGGTGCTGAGAAGTGAAACCAGCTGTGCTTCTGGGTAGTGTGGGCACTTGGAGAACTTTTCTGTCTAGCTAGAGGATGATAAATGCACCAATCAGCCCTCTGTGTCTAGCTAAAGGATTGTAAACACCCCAATCAGCACTGTGTAAAAACGCACCAATCAGCATCCTGTGTCTAGCTAAAGGATTGTAAATGTACCAATCAGCACTCTGTAAAAACACACCAGTCAGCAATCTGTGTCTAGCTAAAGGACTGTAAATGCACCAATCAGCACTCTGTAAAAACACAGCAATCGGCACTCTGTGCCTAGCTAAAGGATTGTAAATGCACCAATCAGCATTCTGTAAAATGGACCAATCAGCACTGTGTAAAATGGACCAATCAGCGGGATGTGTGGAGGGCCAAATAAGGAAATAAAAGCTGACCACCTGAGCCAGCAGCGGCAACCCGCATGGGTCCCCTTCCATGCTGTGGAAACTTTTTTTTTTTTTGAGACAGAGTCTAGCTCTGTTACCCAGGTTGTAGTGCAGTGGCACAATCTCGGCTCACTGCAAGTTCTGCTTCCCTGGGTTCACACCATTCTACTGCCTCAGCCTCCCGAGTAGCTGGGACTACAAGTGCCCACCACCATGCCTTGCTACTTGCTAATTTTTGTATTTTTAGTAGAGATGGGGTTTCACCGTGTTAGCCAGGATGATCTCGATCTCCTGACCTCGTGATCCACCCGCCTCGGCCTCCCAATATGCTGGAATTACAGGCATGAGCCACATGCTGTGGAAGCTTTGTTCTTTTGCTCTTCACAATAAATCGTGCTGCTGCTCACTCTTTGGGTCTGCACTACCTTTATGAGCTGTAACACTCACCACGAAGGTCTGCAGCTTCATTCCTGAAGTCAGTGAGACCACGAACCCACCAGAAGGAATAAACTCCAGAAACATCTGAAGGAACGAACTCCGGACACACCATTTTTAAGAATTGTAACACTCACTGCGAGTGTCCGCGGCTTCATTCTTGAAGTCAGCAAGATCAAGAACCCATCGGAAGGAACCAATTCCAGACACAATGCGATCTTGGCTCACTGCAAGCTCCACCTCCTGGCTTCACATTATTCTCCTGCCTCAGCCTCCTGAGTAGCTGGGACTACAGGGGCCCACCACCATGCCCAGCTACTTTTTTTGTATTTTTAGTAGAGAAGAGGTTTCACCATAACCAGGAGGGTCTCCATCTCCTGACCTCGTGATCCGCCTGCCTCGACCTTCCAAAGTGCTGGGATTACGGATGTGAGCCGCTGCGCCTGGCCTCCTGTCTCTCCTGTCTCCTATGAGAATGAACTGCCATTGGATTTAGGGCCTATCTGGGTAATATAGAATAATTCCATGTTAAGGCCAGGCATGGTGGTTCACAACTGTAATCCCAGCACTTTGGGTGGCCAAGGCAGGCAGATCACCTGAGGTCAGCAAGACACTATCTCAAAACAAACAAACAAAAAATTACATATTAAGATCCTTTACTTAGTTACATCTTTTCCAAATAATATACCACTCACAAATCCCAGGGATTTGGATGTACCATATCTTTCTGGGTGCCACCATTCCATTCCATCCACCATAAAAGGGGAGTTTGTTTTGAAAATGCAGCCAACCCAGAGGAAGCAGGGCCAAGAGATGGAGAGAGAAATCTTGGAGCTAGTTACTCCCACGAAGCCTTGCACTAAGCTGTGCCTGAAATCAACCCTAGCCCTGGGGTGTCCTGTATGTGAGCCAGAGGGTTTTGTCACTTTTTCCTTAAGCTAGCTTGAATTGGGTTTTCTGTTATTCATACCCCAAAGAGTCTTCACAAAGAGGCCTGGGCAAAAAGAAAACTTTCCATCAGGACAATCTTCCTTGCTCTTTCAAGTAGAAGGAATAGCTGCAGGATTCTATGCAATTTGAGAGAATTCAGGAGGTTTGCTTGCGATGACACGTTCTGAAGGTGTCCCCTTATTCTCTTGTACTGCAGGCTGTGTGGATGTGCACACCCCAAGAATGAGCCACTCTCTCTTCTACAGAGGAGGGCCACGGGGGCTTTGGTGGGGTTTACCTGGGGCAGGATGGAAAGTTACAACTGGGTATTAAAAAAAGAAATTTTCTGATCTCAAGAAGAGGCAATACGGGAGACTGAGAAGGCAAGGGTTTTGGAGTCAAACAAATGTGAAATGGAATCCAGCCCTGCTGGCTGCTAGCTGGGTGGTGTGGCAAAGCAGAAGTTACTTAACTTTTCTGAACCTCAGACTCCAGAAGCTCAAAACGCATCCTAACTGCATCTTACCTGCATTGTATGGTGATTGCATCCTATAGTGATGCATCGCTAACACTCTTCACTGCCTCAGATGGCAATTGTGAGGATGAAAAACGCCAGTATAGCAGAAAGAGGATGTCCCATATATTCTCCAGGCCATGTGACTGCTGACCTAATGTGTCCTGAGGGAGAAGCAGCAGAGGTGAAGATGGAGATACAGATACTGAATGGGGACTAGTGTTTCTCGAGTACCCTCGAGGCACCAGGCTGTGTGGGTCTCTTTCTTTTAATGCTCTGAAGTAGGAGGTAATCTCTGCATGGCACAGATCAGAATCCTGAAGCTGCCAGGGTTATGTAACTTCCCCAGTTCACACAGGTAGTGAGTGGCCAGGCTGGAATTTGAACTCAGGTTGGTCTGACTTCAAAGACCACGCTGTTTATGCTACTCCACCCTCTCTTATACCGAGGGAGGAGGACAGTGAGGGCAGGAAAAATAATCCTAATACCAAGCAGAGAAACAAAACACTTACAGTGCTTACTGTGAGCCAGGAGCTCTGCTGAATGCTTTTGTGAAATTGCCTTTAAATATGCATAAAAATAGCCAATGTTTATTGAATGCATACTGTATGTCAGGTTGTGATGAAAGGGCTTCATATGCAATATGTTATTTAAACCTCACACCAATCCTTTGAAGAGTATCGTGGTGTTATTATTATTATCACTGCTGTTTTTGTTATTAGTCACAATAGTAGTTCCATGTTATAGACAAAGAAAAGGTGGCCCAGAGGGGTTAAATGGCTTGCAAAAGCTAGCAAGGATATGGACCCAGGTGGGCAGCTTCAGAACTGTGCCTTGCAGGTGCAGGACACTTTGTAGATGTCGAGAGTTCCTAGACCCCACGCATTCTAGCAACGTCCACACTACGGGGCAGGCATCATGCCCACGTTGAGGGATCAGTATGACCACATCACCCCCTCCCCAACCTGCCCCATGCAGCACCTCCCAGGCAGTCTGCCCAGGAGCTCTGCACAGCACCCTCAACTGGCCAGGGGCATCCGCCAGTATCTCTGAAGGTGGGGTTGCAGGGGACAGGTCTTCTCTTCTGAGGTTTGTCAGGAGGGATGGACCATCTTTACGCATTAAAGAGTTAAGAATGGAAGGAGGGAGGTAAAACAACCTCATCTGTAAGGACGGGGGTGGTTTTTTGTTGTTGTTGTTGTTCTAACACTGGCTCATAGAAAATGTTCAGCCAGTAAGTCCATTTCAAAACACAGGGGTCCTGTGTGATTTTCAGGAAAAAAAAAAAAAAAAAAAAAGGCTATTCACACCTTTGAAGTCGCCAAGGTTCCAGACCCCACACTGTATCTTTCTTCAGTATTATTTTAAAACATTCAAACAAAACATTTATTCAGAAATTGCAAAAAAATAAAAATAAAAATAAATTTGAGCAAGACAGCTGAGCTAAACCAAAAATAAAAGACTCCCACAGTGATTTCCTGAGCCTCAGTTTCTCCATTCATATAGCAGGCAAATACTACTAACTTCAGAGAGCTGTTGTGAGGAATAATGGAGAAGATACTTACAAAAAATTTAGGGATGTCCCCGGCACAGTGACTCAGTCGCTGTTACTGATAGTTTTATTATGCATATCTAGATAATGATCATAGTTTTGATATTAGGACAATCCATGCACAGGACAAAATGTTGTCCCGATATCAGGGCTAATCTGGTTCATTTGTCCTGCTGAATCCATGCTTTATTGGTGTCCAACTCATCAGACTTACTGGTCACCACGTAGGGATGGCAACTGGAACTTTAGAGAAGAGACTCACCCTCTGTGGCATGAGCACCGTGTGTCACACGGTTTGCTGGCAGGGTGAGGCTTGCACTACAGCTTTTGACAGGCGGCCCTCGTTCTTCTCCTTTAAGGTATATATTTGATGCTATTGGGCTTGTAAATAAATATTTTATTGGGATCCTTTTTAGAGAGTCTTAGAAAGGCTCTCAAAACAAAACTCATGGCCAGGCACAGTGACTCCTACCTGTAATCCCAGCACTTTGGAAGGGCAGAGGCGGGTGGATCACGAGGTCAGGAGTTCAAGACCAGCCTGGCCAACATGGTGAAACTCCATCTCTACTAAAAATACAAAACATTAGCCAGGTGTGGTGGCGCAGCTGTAATCCCAGCTATTCAGGAGGGTGAGGCAGGAGAATTGTTTGAACCCAGAAGGGGGAGGTTGCAGTTAGCGGAGATTGTGCCACTGCACTCCAGTCTGGGTGACAAAGTGAGACCATCTTGAAAAAAAAAAAAAAATCTTATTTCATTTACTTTGCATTAAGTACAAATACAATATAATATATATACTTTGTCACTATAACAAAATGGATATGAATAACATCTTATAGGATAAGGATGTGATTTAAACTGACATAAAGAGTATCATTTTTTGATACTCTTTTTTTTTATCATTTATCATTTTTTGATCACAGCACTTTGGGAGGCGAGGCAGGAGGATCACTGGAGCTTGGGAGTTCAAGATCAACCTGGGAAACATGGCAAGACCCTGCCTTTACAAAAATACAAGAACAACAAAAACAAAAGACTAGGGGGGCATGGTGGTGCACATCTGTAGTCCCAGCTACTTAGGAGGGTGAGGTGGGAGGATTGCTTGAGTCTGGGAGGTAGAGGCTGTGGTGAGCTGTGATTGCACCACTGCACTCCAGCCTGGATGACAGAGCAAGACCCTGTCTCAAAAAAAAAAAGTGTCATTTTCTATCTTGTTTAACTGAAGTCTAAATTTCTAAAATAACAATAACAGAAATAGTAAGGATTTAAAAGTTATCAAAATCTTATTATTTTTAAGGTGTACATGTAGATCATAATTTTCCAAAGCTATATAAATATTTTGGTCAATATGGTATGCTGAGTAACTAGTTATCAAGTGAGACATTTTAGTTTACATTAATAAACACAACACAAATATTCAAGATAATCTGAATCAGACTGATGGTCCAGTTCTTAAAACAATCCAGTTTCAGTTTTTAAAATGATTAATAGTTGGATTTGATGACTCAAGGGCTGTTTGTAAATTGGCCAAAGTGAAGCCTCCTTTGGGTGGAAGGGGAGAAATGGGTGCAGCCCCCTGTGAACCCATGACGTGACCTTGGGCAAATCACTACTACACCTTTCCAATCTTAGGAACCTGAGACAGGTCATCATGCAAGTGAACCACTGATGTCAACCTTTAGGATCTAATTTGATTCTCAGACTGTAGATGTGATTCTTCAGAATGACTTGATCATCAACTTAGAAGCAGCCTGTGAAATAGAGGAAGGCTTGCTCTCTATGTGTCTGCTCTATTCACAGTTGTGTACTTTATACTATCCTTTCATAAAGAACTACAATTTTAAGAATTCAAGAGGAGAATCCTCTTTTGTGGGGAGAGAGATTTGTCATCATTCTTTCCTATAAAGTCTTCATAGGATAACTGTTCAGTGTTTTGCTAAATAAACGTTAGAGTCTGATGATGGTGATCACTTTGTGATACACCTTATCTGCAAAAACTTCCTCCTTACATACACAGCTTATTCTCATGAATGTGTACACTTCCTGAAGTTCCTTTTCAAGTCATAGCACCTCATATTTCTATTTCTAGAAAGCTCTACCTAAGACACCATCATTTCTTGTTTAATTGGTTACTTTTAAATTTCCAGTGTGGTCTTGCCTTATATATAGCCTTTTTTACAATTATTTCTAGGGTGAGTCAGGACTCCATAAGAGATTGCTGGAAATATCTGGGTCTTCACAAAGGAAAGACTTCTAGAATGGGAAGGGAGAAGTATGGTGGCATAACTCTCAAGCATCAGTGTCATATATGTAAAAGGCCAGTTTGGAAAACATGGCTAAAGTGATAAATGTAGCTTGTCACTGAGAGGTAACGAAATGCAGATGGCATTCAAATGCGATGGCAGAGGAAATGCATGGAGATCGGTCAATCTCTAATTTTATGTGCTACCAGGAAGTCACATACCAGGAGACAGCAGGGAGAAAATCCATATAGCAATATTTTTAAGCCAACATATTATTATTTTAGATTAAATTTGGATACTTCAATTAAAAAGACAATGTTTCTGGTGGGATTTGCCCTCTTCTGCCACCGTAAAGTCCCTTTATTATTCTCTGTTGCCTTGCATCTTACCCAATGCACACGTTTAAACTTCCTGCCTGGCCCCATTAGGATTTGGGTTTGCAGACCCCTTGAACTGATTCCTGAAATTAGATGAGAAAATGACCTTGCAAAATAATTCCACTTATTATCTTCAACCATAGAATATTAATCGGATTTTTTTTTTAAAGAGAATGACTACTCAGGAACTGACTTTCATGCTATGCCTCAAAGCTATGGCTCAGGATCCATAAGAAAGCTTTGGAAATACTGCAGAGAGTAATGTTGAGCTGTGTACGTCCCTTTTCTTATGGGGCCAGAGACTGAGAACTTTAAAACAGCTTCAGTGATTTAGTTTGTCCCAGTAAGACACAGTCGGAGGTGCTGCAAAGATGTTTGAAAATGTTGTCTCCCTGGGAGAAGCAGCAGTGGAGGCTGAGGGATGATGCTGGTCCTCCTAAGCTTTCTCTCCTGGAATTCGCAGGATGGGAAGAGGCTATAAAGCGTTGTTTGATCTGGCACTGGGCATTATGTTATCATCACAGATTGAGCTCGCCGAGACCATCACAGGCTCTGCACTGAAATTGAAATACTGGCCTATACATAAGGCCTTATGACTGGATTTGTGCTGCCCTAGATCCCAGCCCTTTTCATGCAAAATCATTTGCATGGCATCACAAGTTAGACAGACATGCTCGGAATAACTGCAAAAGCCATTCCAGGTAACACCATCAGACCCAATCCAGGTCTTTATTGCCCACACCCTTCTTCACCTTTGGAGTCTCTCAAATATTTATAATTTATGGTAGCTGATTTCTCTAAGTCAGAATATACCGTGCAAGACCAATGGAAGAAAGCAGCAGGGGGCCCCAGCCACCCCAGGGAGGGGTTAAATCCATGCTCTATGCTATGCCATGCCGAACACTCTGTGAGCGGATTCCCTGCCTGTCCTCACACTCTCTTCTTTTACTGCTCTCTCTGACTGACATGTTAGGTTCTAGCCACTCTACAATGTGGGAGGTCGCCACATGAGTTATGCTTTGCCTTTGTGTATACCATCCTCTTTTACTAGTCCTGTAGGACCAAACACAGGTCTATCTCTTCCAGGAAGGCTTCCTGATTTCCCCCATCCTACACTGAATTTCACACCCCTCATCTCTGCTCCTTACTGGTACCTTGTGTAATTTCTATCACTTCTACTTATATCATAGTTACCAGCGTGTGTGTATCTTTTTCACAATTATGACTCCATTTAGGATAGGAGTAGTCTTGCTCATTTTTCTGCCTCAGGGCCTTGTACAGGGTACATAGTTAGCACTGAATGAATGACTGAGGGGGAAATGAGTGAGAAGAGGATTTGAGAGCGAACATGTAGCCATCATCTGGCACGTGCAAGAAACTGTGTCAGATGTGTTATGTCATTTAATCCTCAGGAAGATATGAAAAGTGGACATAATTATCCAAATTCATCAAGTGAGAAAAATGAGGCTCACAGAGGAGAAATACCTTTATATCTGAGAAATAGCTTCAGGTCCCATAATTGACAAATGACAGCAGCAATTTTTGAATCCTAGCCTTCATGACTTTGAAGGCTATGCTCTCTTCATTGTATCCTCACCGGCTGCCTGATGGCCACCATCTGAAGTGCCCAGGCCAAGGGTGCCACGGTTGGGTAGGGGAGGCCAGTGCTGCAGGCTGACCTGGTACATAATAACTCTTTTTGGATAGTGTCTTTGGACTCCCTGTGACTGACCGTGCATGAATGCTGTTGTGAAATTTAGCATATTCAATCGCCATTCTCCCTGGAAGAATTGCCCAGGAAGGAGTCAAGGTTTCCTCTTAACCCCTGTATGACCTCGGGGTTATTGCCTCACGATTTTTTTATAACTCTGCTTCCTACAGATAGCATTTAGCTTTTATAAAACCCACCCAATTCGTTATCTGCTCACATTTCTCCAGATGTTTCACCTCCCACTCCTGTCTTTCTTAATGACTCTAGGGGTTGATTACCAGCAGGGTTTAAGCTGTCAAATTATTCTTGGCTCTATTCCATTTAAAAACATTTTTTTAAAAATCCATCTTCAAAGTTCAATTCTAAATCCTCACCAATGGATCAATAATCTGATTTTGAATTTTAATCAAATCACAGTCCTAGAGCTGGACACATAGAGAATATTTTATTTTTCTGTGATTCACATTCACCCTGAAGATTTTGTGTGGACTTTGCTTCTGGGCTCACACTCCTCCTCCCTGCTTCTCACACAGAACCAGAGATCTGGAAAAGCAAGAGGAGGCTGTGACCGCCTAAGGACTCGGTGCCAAGGAGGGTCTTCCTCTGTCAGCTTAGACCTTTTTAATGGGGGAGAGAAAAGGATATCTCTGGGATTCTGGAGTTTCAGTGTATCCCTGCTGATCTTTGGAGAGTAGAGCATGAAGACCAAGATCTTCATTCATGCAATAGATTTAATGGGGCTGGCAGAGTCTCCTTGTTCTAGATACCACCATGTGTTTACATAGCACACAGAAACATGCAGGTGGAACAGAGCTTTGGAGCTCCCAGAATCATCACAATGACGCCACTGAGTCCCGGAGGCTGCTAGGCCTCCCCAGATGGTCCCTACCTGAAACTTTCCCTTCAGCTGGGGCAAAATGAGATCGTTTAGGGGTGAATCCTGACTTTAATTCCAGCATCCACTTTTCCTAGCACAGAACTGATTGTGGGAAATAAAAGGTCCTGCTTTGTCTGAGCTTGGATTTTGATTATCTCTGAGGTTCTGGGTCTTTTTTTTTTTTTTTTTTTTTTGAGAGGGAGTGGGCTTCTTGATTTAGAGTAGCAGTAAAGGGACATATGGGGACATTGAAGCAAATTTCACTTCTGAGGCCTCAAGACAGTGCTCTAATTGGTCCTTTGTTAAATACCAAGGGAGATATGCAATTTCTTCCTCCATTCTGGGACTCAGAGTCTTGGAATTACACCTACCGTACCCCAATACAGCATTACTTAAAGTATTTCTTAAAAAGCAATAATTAAATACTTTTATTGCACTTAACATTTTACAAAGGATATTTTCATCTAATATTTCTTGTGTGCAACTGGAAAATCTCTGCACTGAGAGGGAGAGCTGTAACGTATGATGAAGCCGTATGATGATGCTGTGCCTTACGTTTCCTTTTGAATATTGTCACACATTTTCGTAGACAGAGAGTTGAAGACCATCATAGGAACCATGTATTCACAGAATAAGTAGTTTTCAGAAATTCAACTAAACGACTTTTTCTTAAGACCTTGCAACTTCATCTCATACTTGAAGTCTTGCCATCCACACACTCCACTGGAAGGTTGAAATTATCCAAATGATATCAATTATTTTATTTTTAACCTACAGTAAACAACTATCAATGCTTTTCATACATAGCAGCTGCATATACACATGCACACACATTGTGATGATATGCTTCTTGTACTCAGTTTTATGAGATTAGAATCTTTCTATTTTTGATAAAGGAGGTAGAATGAATTTATACACACATTAGATGAGATTTAAAAAAATGTTTAAATTGTTTTTCAGCAAAGGATTGTAACGAAAGCTTTCTAAGGACAACTTCACTGTATATAAGACAGTTTTAGGCTCATGTTTTAAAATATACTACAGTGCTTTGGCAGAACAGCCATGTTTGTCAAAAAGGTATTTTTTATGTCAACAGTGCCTCATAGGCTGATAGGTTTTTTACACATTAATTTTTTAATCCAAATATTCAAATCCAAATATTGAATATACTTAATTGGGTTTGACTGTATCTGTTTATTTGGCCAGAATGTTATCAGAGTAGATGAAACCAGATAAAACTGCTAGTCTAGGAGCACAGCTTGTCAACCCCTGCTCACTTTCTTTAGTCTCTATCCAATAAGCTGGAGCACACCAACATTTCTTGCTTGGTTAAATTATACATTTCACGAATGCCCTTAGTCAAATGTTATTCTCACGTTCTCAATAGAAACATTCAGTATTAAAAATCATGTATGTATATAAGCTACAGACTGGGTGACTTGAACAACAGACTTCTATTTGCTCACAGTTCTAGAGGCCAGGAGTCTGAGATCAAGGTATCAGGAGAGGTGGTTTCTTCCAAAGCCTCTCTCCTTGGCTTGTGCATGGTCATCTTCTCTCTGTGTCTTCACATGGTCTTCTCTTTTTGTATACATGTGTCCAAATTTTCTTTTCCTATAAGCACCACAGTCATACTGGATCAGGGCCCTCCCTAAAGACCTCATTTTAGTTTAATTATCTCTTTAAAGATCCTGTCTTTAAAGACAGTCACATTCTGAGTGCCAGGGTTTGGAACTTCAACATACAAATTGTTAGGTATCCCTTTGCACAGAGACTGCTTTTCATTCCAAGTTCCCTCTACATTCTCCAAATATCCAGGTTATTAAAAGACCCCAGTTAAGTAGGGTGGTATAAAATCGATGGCTGTCTATTTGATGTCTTACATACTACACTGTGGAGTCCCCAAACCCACCACCTGCCAAAGCCTTCTGTCCAAGAGGGAAGAGTTTAGGTTCACTTAATCATGCCTATGGCAGAGACACAAGCTCTTGAAAGTCAAAATAAACTTGGCCTTTCATCTCTCAAGTGTGGCCCCCTGGCTTCCAGCTTCCCTGATAGAAATGAAATCTTAAGATGAACCTCACTTGCCAAACCCAAGAGCTTTGCTAATTCCCACAGCCTTTAGGGAACATTTCATGGTGGTAAGATAGCAACTAAGTTCCAAGCAAGAGTGAAAATAATTAACTGAAATGTGTAACTCAGTCCTAGTAGAAAGAGTTTGGGGTACTTCTAAATCAGTCTTTGAAAGTTCTCTTTTGGGGCACTAATACCGTGAAAACAATTTACCTGTTGCCTTCTTCACTATATCAAGTTTCTGAAGGGTGGGAATCTGGCCTTTTTTTGTTTTCCTTTTGTGTGTGGTTTTCTTTTTTTTTTTTTTTTTTTAGTAAATATAGGCTCACACTCTTTTGCGTTCATACAAAATACAGTAGAGTGTTTTTCTTTTACACTTATGATCTATGCCATATACTAAACAGACACATTCCTTTTGCTAATACTTATCTTTTTTGTATCCGCCTTACCTAGAATATAGAATATAGATATTGAAGGTATAGGCATTATCTTAGATTTCTTTAACTCCAATTATCTCATTCATTTCCCACATACTATAGATACCAATCTTATTGGTTTATTGCCCATTGACTTTAAAATGTCATATCAGAAATCTCAAGATTTAAATTTTTTTTTTTTTTTTGAGACAGAGTCTCGCTCTGTTGCCCAGGCTGGAGTGCAGTGGCACAATCCCGGATCACTTCAAGCTCCGCTTCCCAGGCTCACACCATTCTCCTGCCTCAGCCTCCCGAGCAGCTGGAACTACAGGCGCCCACCGTCACACCCAGCTAATTTTTCTATTTTTAGTAGAGACGGGGTTTCACCTTGTTAGCCAGGACAGTCCCAATCTCCTCACCTCGTGATCCGCCCACCTCGGCCTCCCAAAGTGCTGGGATTACAGAGGTAAGCCACCGCACCTGGCCTAAAAATCTTTTTTATGGCACTATAGTGATGATGGTTGCAGCTACATCATGGCACATGGGGTTTATTATACCTTTCTCTCTATTTTTGTGTACATTTGGAAATTTGAATGATAAAATGTTTACTAAATAATACAATAGCAAAGTATATCTTTGAGGACAGTCTAATTTGTTTTAATTTTTTAAATATCCAGTTTATGGTGAATATTTCTGATTTTCCTTCAGACTTCATTATTAAATTTTGGAGTGAAACATAATTCAAATTACTTATTTAGTACCAGCAGACTTCCTTTTTTTTACAAGAAGTTTTTAAATTTATGTTATTGTTGAGACAGGGTCTCACTCCCTCATTGAGGCTGGAGTGCAGTGGCACCATCTCTGCTCACTGCAACCTCTGTCTCCTAGGGTCAAGCAATTCTCCTGCCTCAGCCTCCCAAGTAGCTGGGATTACAGGTGCATACCAGCAAGCCTGGCTAATTTTTGTATTTTTAGTAGAGACGGGGTTTCCCCACGTTGGCAAGGCTGGTCTCAAACTCCCAGCGTCAAGTGATCTGCCTACTTTGACCTCCCAAAGTGCTGGGATTACAGGGGTGAGCCACTGTGCTAGTCTTTAAAAGAATTTTTGATAGACTAACAGTGTTAGTGGACATGGGGGGATGCTTTTCCACAAAGTTGTGCTAAGTAACTTTAAGGAATAAATTATTATCCTTGATTTCAAAGCAACCATGTTCATAGGAATAGTAAGGGTGTGAAAAAAGACACATATCTGGACCCATGTTAAGATGCAAGCAGTAGGAAACAAAGACAGACTGCAACATGCATGTGCTACAACTCCCCACCCTGTCTCCAACTCCCTAGGACTGGAGAAGCCAGCCAGAAGGAATAAAATATCTAGATCTGCTCTTGAAGGGATGGGAGAACCCAGCGATGTTTTGAGTAGTCTGGCGAAGCATCTTAAACTGCTTCTTAAATCTTTAGGACTTGGCAAAATACAAAACACATTTTGCCAGGCACTTTTTCTCTTAATTTTTAAGCCCCTGCGCATTTCAAGGGAAATTTAATCCTTATGTTTCTGATTCATTTACACTTAACTCATCAAAAATGCTGTTTTATAAGACTTATTTGATGTCTAAAATGCAGTATGAGTGTTTTGTATGTCTTATTTATTTATTTATTTATTTTCAAACCATGAAGTTGCTTTTTGCCAGCAGTAAATAGAACTTCAACCACTGGAGACTTAATCTCAGTTCTTAACTAAGGACCCATCAAATTCCAATGTCTTTCAACTTCCTCAAGCATTTTCTCTTGCTGTTCCATGAGCGTGCATGCTTTGTCAGAGAGGGCTATAACCATCCGTTCAAGAACCACACAAGGAATAAGACAGCCTTCCTTGAAATGACGATGCTATTTTTAGTTAAAGGTCATCTCTTCTGCAAGATCTTTCACAACTTTCTTCCAATAAGTTAGTATTATTTTCACATTCTTAGAACTTTTGGTACCCGCCTTTGCTGCAGCACTAATAGAATACTTGATTGCAGTGATTTATGTGTGGACTTATCTTCTCTCACAGACCATTTGTTATGATTTTTTTGTGGCAAAAACCAAAAACCAACTTTCACAAATAAAATGAAATAAGGGATTTATTGAAGGTATATTGAGTAGCAACAGAATGAACGGAAGGTTAGAGAACCAGGACTAGAATCTGGGCAATTCCAGGCATCCAGACACTACCATAAGAAATGATTGGCTTCAACTGTTCTTTTCCATTATTATATTGGTAGCCTCAAGATATAGAAAAAAGAGGGTCCGATTGGCTTAATTTGCTTTATATTCATACTCTCTTGCTAGAGGGAGGCAGAGTATTTAGTTTTCTGTCCTAGCCAAAATCCCATAGTGGGGGAAAGTTGATTCCCCAGAAGGAACGGGGAAGGGAAACTGAATGCTGTGAGCTCCTTCAGGGCTGGGACTGTTTCTCATTTTTAAATCCCTAGAGTCCAGAATAGGGTTTGGCATGCAGTCCATCTTTGAAAGTCTACACTAAACTGTTAAGGAGCTATTCCTTTAAATGAGACAGTGGTAGAGGAGTCTGATAAACTTGCATGACTGGTCAATGCACTAAAATAGAACCAGAACATTTCTGGTTTCAGGTAAGATGGAGTAAACCTATTTCATCCTCTCCACTTTCTGGACAGAATATATAAAGTAGCCATTTGAGAATTCTCACAAGTAAATAGGAACAGGTAGATTGGGAAGAAAGCCCTAATTCATAATACCACAAAACCAATGATGAGTTTATAATTTTCATTTCTGCCAGTATCTTCTGGTTTGAACTTAATGCTCTGGAGATGAATACCAGGGTGCAGACAGAGTTTCAGAGAAACCTCTAGTTCTGGCTCAAAGAGAGGAAAAGGGAAATTCCAGCACTAACATACAGAAATTCACCAACTTCTCTTTTTCTCTCTCTGTTCCTTTTCTCTCTCCTCCTATGCCCTAGACCCCAAGCAATCCTGTGGGGGTGGCAGCAGCCTACAGTAATGTGAGAGTAAGTAGGAGAAAAAACTCTGTGGGAGCAGAACCTTCCGCTACATTTGGTGGAGCAGTGTTTCCAGGAATGTGGTGCAAACCCTCATTGCTTTTACTCTCTCTGTCCTCCTGCCACTTGCCCCAGACGTAGGCACAACTACAGAAGTACATGGCAGAACACAGTAAGTAAAACCCTCACTTTCTGGCTGTAGGAGCAAAAGGAGGGAACCAAGAGTACAAGGGAGATTGCAAAGAGGGAAGAACTCAGTAGAGCAACATTAAAAAGGTGCTTATTAACTCCTGGGCTCACAACTGCAGCTGCACATACACAGATCTGATTTGACCTAGTATACCAAAGCCTTTGAGAACCGAACTGACATCTAAGCCATAGACCACACCCTAAAGTGGTTGCTGGGGGACGGTCACAAAAGACAGATACGATATTGCAAACGCTTTGACACCTGAACTGATATTGGAACGATGGTCTACAGAATGTGTGTTGGAACTTGTCACCTGAGCCTACAACATTTTCCATAGGATATAAAGAAGATTCATGGTTTCATAATATTGAAAATGTCCTGGATATAATACAAAATTTCACTGCAGGCCAGGCATGGTGGCTCATGCCTGTAATCCCAGCAGTTTGGGAGGCCGAGGAGGGTGGATCATGTGAGGTCAGGAGTTCGAGACCAGCCTGGCAAACATGGTGAAATCCTGTTTCTACTTAAAATACGAAAATTAGCTGGGCATGGTGGCGCATGCCTGTAATCCCAGCTGCTTGGGTAACCGAGGTGGGAGAATCGCTTGAACCTGGGAGGCAGAGGTTGCAGTGAATCGAGACCATGCCACTGCACTCCAGGCTAGGTGACAGAGAGACACTCCATCTCAATAAATAAATAAATAAATAAGTAAATAAATAAATAAATAAATAATACATTTCACTGCACATAAAAAAATCAGGAAAATCTCAACTCGCACGAGAAAAGATAATCATCAGATGCCAATGTCATAATGGCACAGATATTGGAATTATCTATTGAAAGTTTTAAAGCAGCAATTATACAAATGTTCCAGAAAACAATTGCAAGCCTTCTCAAAATAAATAGAAAAATAAAAATCTCAACAAAAGAGACAGAAAAAGCAAAATGAAAAAAAAAAATTAGAGCTGGCAAACGTAATACTTGAAACTTAAAAATTCACTAGATGACCTCAACCCATAAGTGCAAGACGAAATGACTGGTCAAATTAAAGATACTACATTGGTGCAAAAGTAATTGCGGTTTTTCCCATTAGAAGTAATGGTGAACCGAATTACTTGTGCACCAGCCTAATATGTCAGAAGAAACTATCCAATCTGAATGATAGAGGAAAAAAAAAGATTAAAACAAAATAACTTAAAGAGCTTCAGGGACCTGTGGGTCAATAACAAAACATCTAACATTTGTGTCATTCATAGGGAAGAGAGGAAAAATTCAGAGATAAAAAAATATTTGCAGAAATAATGGCTGAAAACTTCCCACATTTGACAAAGACATAAAGTTATAGACACAAGAAACTGTGTGATCCCAAAAAGGATAAACCCAATGAATTCCATGCCAAGAAACATCAGAATCAAGCTGCCAAACAAACACTAAAGACAAAAAACATATTGAAAACAGCCAGAGAAAAAAATGATGCATTACCAATAGGAGAACATTGATTTCTAATTGTTGTAATTTTCTCTCGTTGGAAATCAAGGGTTCCAGGAGGAAGTGTCAAATTTTTTTAAGTGTTGCAAGAAAAGAACTGTCATACCAGATCTATATCCGGCAAAAATATTCTTCAGGGATGAAAGTGAAATAAAGACATTTTATGATGAAAGAAAAACTAAAAGAATTCATTGCTGGCAGATCTGCTTAAAGAATTGCTAAAGAAAGTTCTTCAGACAGAAGGGAAATGATGAGAAGGAAGCTTAGAACATCAGGGAGGAGTAAAAACAATAAAAATGATAAATATTGGGCTAATTATAGCAGACTATTCTTCTCTTCCTCACTTCTTTAAAAAATGTTTGACAGTGAAAGCAAAAAATATAACATTGCCTGATGGGGTTTTCAATGTATGTAGATATACTACATGACAACAATAACATAAGGAGGAGAGTAAATTCATCATTATCATGGCAAGGTTTCTACATTTCATGTGATGTGGTAAAATATTGATTCTAAGCAGACTGTGGAAAGTTAAGTATGTATATTGTAATTTTTAGAACAACCACTAAAAATATATATGAAGGTATATAATAAAAAACACAATAGATAAGTCAAACTAAATACTAAAAAATGTTCAACCCAAGAGAGTCAGAAAATTGGAAATACAAAAATAGAAAAAGAAATAAGAGGGAAAAAACAGAAAACAAAAAATGATAAAACTAAATTTAAATATAATAATTACATTAAATGCAAATGTACTAAACGTGTCTGTTAAAACAGAGAGATTTAAAGAATGGAATTGAAATAAGGCTGTCTTCAAGAAACACGTTTCAAATATAGTGACATAGGTAGGTTAAAAGTAAATGGATGTTTAAATTAAGGCTCAGCTATTTATCTTTGTTTTTCTTACATTTGATTTTGGCTTCTTGGTCATGAAGTCCTTGCCTAAGTCAATGTCTAGAAGAGTTTTTCCAATGGTATCTTCCAGAATTTTTATTGTTTCAGGTCTTAGATTTAAGTCCTTGATCCATCTTGAGTTGATTTTTGTGTAAGATGAGAGAAGAGGATCCAGTCTTGTTCTCCTACATGTGGCTTGCCAATTATCCCAGCACCATTTGTTGAATAAGGTGTCCTTTCCCCACTTTATATTTTTGTTTCATTGCTCTATGTGCCTACTTTTAAAGAGATTTTGCAAGGCAAAAGCAACAGTCAGCAGAGTAAACAGACAACCTATAGAGTGGGAGAAAATCTTCACAATCTGTACATCTGATCAAATACTAACATCCAGAATCTACAATTAAAACAAACAATCTCATCAAAAAGTGGGCTAAGGACATGAATAGATAATTCTCAAAAAATATGTATATACAAATGGTCAACAAACATACGAAAAAATGCTCAACATCACTAATGATCAGGGAAATGCAAATCAAAACCACAATGCAATACCACTTTAGTCTGCAAGAATAGCCATAATCAAAAAACCAAAAACAATAGATGTTGGCATGGATGTGGTGAACAGAGAGCACTTCTACACTGCTGGTGGGAATGTAAAGTAGTACAACCACTATAGAAAACAGTGTGGAGAGTCCCTAAAGAAGTAGAAGTAGAACTACCATTTGATCCAGGAACCCCACTTCTGGGTAACTACCCAGAGGAATAGAAGTCATTATTCGAAAAAGATACTTGCACATGCATGTTTATAGTAGCACAATTCACAATTGCAAAAATGTAGAACCAACCCAAATGTCCATCAATCAATGAGTACATAAAGCAACTGTGATATGTATATATGATGGAGTAGTACTTATATATCATATATATATGATGGAATAGCACTTAGCCATAAAAAGGAATGAATTAATGGCATTGCAGTGACCTGGATGGGATTGGAGACTATTATTCTAAGTGACGTAACTCAGGAATGGAAAACCAAACATTGTATGTTTTCACTCATAAGTTAAGCTAAGAGGATGCAAAGGCATAAGAATGACACAATGGACTTTGGGGACTCAGAGGGAAAAGGTGGTAAGGCGATGAGGAATAAAAGACTACAAATTGGGTGCAGTGCATACCCTTCAGGTAATGGGTGCACCAAAATCTCACAGACATCGCTGAAAGAACTTACCCATATAACCAAACACCACCTGTTCCCCAATAACCTATGGAAATAAAAATTAAAAAAATTTAAGTAAGTGGATGAAAAAGGATACCATGCACTATTCCAAATACTAATTAATAAAGTCACATGGCTAGATGATTTCAGACAGACTTTACTTCAGAAGAAAGAAGACTGCCAAGAAGAAAAAGGAATGTCACATAAACATAAGAAAGCTTAATTCGCCAAGTAGACTTAACAATTATAAATGTGTAGGCACCTAACAACAGAGCTTCAAACCTAATGGGGCAAGAACTGAAGACAGAAAAGAGAGGTAAACAAATTCACAATCATTGTTAGAGACCTTAACACTCTTGCCTGGCATGGTGGCTCATGCCTGTAATACCAGCACTTTGGAAAGCAGAGGCAGGTAGATCACCTGAGGTCGGGAATTCAAGACCAGCCTGATCAACCTGGAGAAACCCTGTCTCTACTAAAAATACAAAATTAGCCAGGTGTAGTGGTGCGTACCTGTAATTCCAGCTACTTGGAAGGCTGAGACAGGAGAATCGCTTGAACCCAGGAGGCAGAGGTTGTGGTGAGCCGAGATCGCGCCATTGCACTCCAGCCTGGGCAACAAGAGAGAAACTCTGTGTCAAAACAAAAAAAACAAAAAAAACACTCTTCCTCTAGATAGAAGTCTCATAGGAAATTAGAAAATATTTTGAACTAAAAAAATAATAAGGGAGAAAATATTTGGGACACAGAGTTAGAGAAAGAGTTCTTAAACACAGCATCAAAAGCATGTTTCATAAGAGAAAATAAAAGATAAACTAAACTTTTAAAAATTAAATACTTTTGTTCAGTGAAAGATATTACTAAGAGAAGGGAAAACAAGTTACAGGCTGAGAGAAAACATTTGTAAATCAAATATTTGACAAAGGACTTTTATTTAATGTATATTTTAAAACTCAAAACTTAATAAGAAAACAAACATCCAATTAAAAATGCACAAAAGACGTGTACAGACACTTCACCAAGTAGGGTGGCAAATAAATACATGAAAAGATGTTTAGGATCATTAGCCATTAGGAAAATTTAAATTAAAACTATAATGGTATTCCAATACACATCTATTAGAAGCTGCAAAATTGAAAAGAGCTGATATTGGACTGATGATAGAAAAAACTGAATGGATTCATCTGACGACCTAAGAATCCTAAATGAAATGGGATTTTACTTTAACTGGTCAGAGTAGCAGTAGCACTGCCATCAACAGATTTCAATAGGAGTTCAGCAAAAAATCAAAATGGGCCAGAGTCTTCTCTCCTTTGGACAATTGGATGACATGCTAATGCTTATTGAAGGTGAGCAGGAATTTTAAAACCACTCATAAAAATGAAATCTACCCAAATATTTAAAATGTAAAACCTTACCACATTCTACATTTCAGTCACGGAATGTATGCCTGAATTCAGGTTGGTACCTTATAATCAGATTGTAGCGGTTATCTTCACATATAAAGCCTATGAGTTTCAATTAGTTTCATGAATATAAATGTGATGGTCTAGTTTCAAATCAGTGTGCTTAGATAGGGGCAGTAGAGAAATGCAGACCATCAGAGAGAGAACTGCCCCAAGGATGGTTATCAAGGCATCCATCCATAAAGAGGAACTGGTATATGAACTCTCCTATTTTAATCATGCCCAAGTTTGGCAATAAACAAAAGAATACTAAACACACAAAAAAGCAAATACAATAGTTTTGGGTATTACTTAGGAAACAAACAACAATACATAAAATGAATTTTTTTACATGAAAATACTTCATCTACAGCAAAGAAGTCAAAATATGCTGGCAGAAACTGACAAATTAACTGACATAAAAGCTAAAAACATCCACTGTGGTTAAAGACAATGCAATATAGGGAACAAATTGCAGATACTGGGGTTCATAGTACCTGTTTTATGCCCTGGCTCCAACCACTGGGCAAATTATTTAACCACTCTGAGCCATCAGTTTCAGGATCTGTAAAATGAAAATTCAAAAGTACTTAATTTGGTTGTTAGGGTTAAATGAGAACATGCACACAAAGAACTTAAAATAACACCTGACACACAGCAATGACTAAAAAGATACTAGCCATTATTATTTTATCATCATCACTGCAGAAAAGACATGTTGATATCCTTCCAAAATCCAAGCATTAGGAAAGGTACACTGCAAAACCCCCAAACTTTCTCCAAGAGTAAGTATGAATCAGATTACTCATTCATATTGAGCTGGCTGTCAAAGGGAAAGGATATCTTTTCGTGTGACATTGTGCACAGAATACAACTCAGGCTTTAGAGACTCTGGATTTTTATCCTGGCTTTGCCATCAGTTTTCTGGGTGACCTTGAAGTAGTCACCTCACCGTGTAAGACCTCAGTTGATGCCTGCAAGTGGTTGAGTTTAGTCTGGTCTTCTCTCACATCCTTTCCTGCATCCACATTTTATGAGATTTGCCAGGATCTGCCATGGGATTTGTGTGATCATGCCACCAACTACTAACCCATCCGTCATTGTTGTAGTGCAACCACACAAATCAACTAAAAAAGGGTGGGCTCTGCAGTTTAGACAGACTCTGACTTTGTCTTCCTCAGGAAGTTAACAGAAGAAATCTGACATCTTGTGTCCCTAGATTAATGACACCCCAGGCGCTGTCTCAGCAAGTCCTCCAGGTGTTCTGCTGACTGGTCTTTTGTACTGGTAAAGCTTTCAGTATGACAATGTCTTTACTTTTGTTTCTGGCAAGAATTAATAAGTTACTTATGATATTTAATAAGAAACAGATGCTCCCAATGAGAATGGGGCCCCGTTGCCCATTAATTCTGGTTGGATTTTTCTTGCCATGGTGAATGGAAGCAGACAAAGTAGGTGATCCACCCGGTATGTTGCAAGACCAAAGGCATCTGCAGACGGTAGAGCTGAGAACAATTGCTCTGTATAATTCAAAATGGATGGGACAATGATATGATATTTAAAATTAGGAAAGCATTTGATTTGTATAGTTAAAAGCTAATAAGCACTATGGCCTTGAAACTGTTCCATATGCTAGGAAGTGACTGTACATAACGGAGGTGGGATAGCTAATGAGTCAATAGTTCTAGAACATCCACTACTAACAAAATATTATTTTCAGGTAATGGATGGTACAGTGTGAAAGAGCAACATTTTTTAGGCACCAACATTGTGTCAAGCACACATTCAAAACCATAAATCTATGGAGCTTGATACATTAGGTATCAAGTAATTTTTCATCAAGTAATTTTTCAATTGTCACACACTTGGTTCAGTTTTATTCTGGTGTTTGAATTCTTTTCTTTTTTTTTTGAAATAGAGTTTTGGTCTTGTTGCCCAGGCTAGAGTGCAATAGTGTGATCTTGGCTCACTGCACTCTCTGCCTCCCGGGTTCAAGTGATTCTCCTGCCTCAGCCTCCCAAGTAGCTGGGATTCCAGGTGTGTGCCACCATGCCCGGCTAATAATTTCTGTATTTTTAATAGAGACAGGGTTTCACCATGTTGGTCAGGCTGGTCTCGAACTCCTGACCTCAAGTGATCCATCTGCCTCAGCCTTCCAAGGTGCTGGGATTCTTTTTTTTTTTTTTTTTTGAGACGGAGTCTTGCTCTGTCGCCCAGGCTGGAGTGCAGTGGCTGGATCTCAGCTCACTGCAACCTCCGCCTCCCGGGTTCACGCCATTCTCCTGCCTCAGCCTCCCGAGTAGCTGGGACCACAGGCGCCGGCCACCTCGCCCGGCTAATTTTTTGTATTTTTAGTAGAGACGGGGTTTCACCGTGTTAGTCAGGATGGTCTCGATCTCCTGACCTCGTGATCTGCCCGTCTCGGCCTCCCAAAGTGCTGGGATTACAGGCTTGAGCCACCGCGCCCGGCCGGTGCTGGGATTCTTATATGTGCTCAGTAGCCTAAGTGTGTGTGCGTGTGTGTGTTTGTGTGTGTATTTTTTGTTTTGTTCTATCAACCCGTAACCTTCAAGGACATTATTATACTCTACTTAAACAAATAAAACAAAGTAA
This sequence comes from Piliocolobus tephrosceles, assembly GCF_002776525.5. NCBI lineage: Eukaryota > Metazoa > Chordata > Mammalia > Primates > Cercopithecidae > Piliocolobus > Piliocolobus tephrosceles. The sequence continues at coordinate 29,851,877 of NC_045441.1, read as the reverse complement.
AAGTTTAAGGTTGTACCTAAAAACATTCAAATAGCAGATGGTATATGTAAGGCACCATGGTAGCTTAGATTAGTATTTTTGAACACAACAGGGGTATGCTTGCCTGTCGCATCGACATTCAGCCACGTGGCACACTTGGGCCTTGTGGAAGGTGTAGGGCACTTCACTGAACCTTGCCTTGGGGTCTAGCCGTATGATTTGGCTTGGCTGCTGGAGCTTTAGCAGATGTGTTACAAGCAGAACTGGAATGTGTTCGTGTGGTTGGGCTTGTCCTCTTGTGCCTTTGCTGTTGCCACAAGAAGAGCTCCCCTGAGAGTTTCATCCCTTCAGGCTGATTGCCAGAATGGGCACCCTGAAGCCGACTGAAGCCCAGCCCTAGCCTACAACAGGGAACAATCCCAGTTGGCTCCTCAGCTTGAAACAGAGACATTCAGCCCCACATGAGTCAGAATGAAGAACGGCTGTATAAAGCTATTCCGTTTAGGGGTGGCTTATTTTATTGCTTTATTTTAAAACAATAGACTCGACAGTTGCCATGAGAGAAAACAAATAATAGCAAATAAGGTTTTTCTCTGCTCCAACTGTAAAATCAATACCAATTGAATTAGAGCAGAAATGTGCAAAGTTACTGTAATGGAAAGAGTGACTTTCAAACCGGACCAGTACTTGACAAATGAAACTGAACTTCTAGGGAAATCAGCAGCGGGTCAGTTAAGTATGAAAGCCCTAAGAAAGTGATTCAGAGAGGCGTGAGTTGTCCGCATTACCCCAACACAGTTAAGGGTAGAGAGATTCACCCAAAGACTCCAATTTCTGAAGAGACTGCATCTCTGTTGGAGATGAATGCACAAGGAAATAAAAAAAATTGCAACCTAGAATGATTTGATAATTGAAACGTAATACCAACACCCCTTGCCTTGGTTCAAGGCTCACCAAAAAGTCTTCATGCTCCCGAAGATGATATGGTTTCCCTTCAGTATCAGGGAGAAAATGGGCTAGTTGAGTCAACTTAGGTACTTAGGACCAAATGATAGTTATAGTTGTCAGTGTATGGTTACATACTGGCATTTGGAGTTACATACCTATCTGTGAATATGGTCAGTGTGACTCTGATTTGACATCTGCCCTCAGTGTGCTGACAAGTTCAACTTTCAGAGAGATAAAAGCTGGTGACCAGACTAAGGTAAAATCCACCTGGGGAGACCTATTGGTCCACACCCTGGTAGCTTCTTCTTGTGATACTCTGACCTTTTTGTGGTCCTTTCCCATTTGAAATGCTAAAATGATATTATAGCTAGCAAAAAAAAAAAAAAAAGCTCATTGAAATTTAGTTTAATTCTAAAATTTCGTTATTCTTTTATAACCACAAAATAAACTGTGTATAGTTAATAAGGGTCAAACAAATTTAGAATACGGAAGATTATAATGCCTTGAGAAATCAAGGGAAGGCCATTTCACAGTAAATGAGAAGTGTTGCCTGGCAATGGGGTTAAAATTGTAATGACAAGGTAAAATGGGTTTAACATCATGAACAAACATGTGAACGTGGAACCTAGTTTCTTGGTGTGTACTAATGGCAAAGGAATCCTAATATTTGGAAATGGCAGGAAATGTCTATGGGAAGGCAGAAAATGCCATAGGGATTTATAGTGAAATGTAAAGCTGTAAAATGGATAAAATGTGTGTAATATACAGAGCACAGGTGAGAACAAGAGTGAATACATACTCTAAGGAATAACAACTGTGGGTGTTCTGAGGATATATAAACGTGGTTAATGAGATGTTGATGGTTACGTATTTTAGAACTACTTTTTTCAAACATGTATCCCTTTGTGAGGAGAGGAAAATCATAGTTTTGGGCTAAATTGGTGAATAAATGGACAAATGTCTGTACAACTTTTGGGATGAAAGCCCCACTGTGAACCACAGATGACTTGATGACTTTATAGTTAGGTAATGCACTTGACCCTACAACAATTTTCTGATAACCTGTAATGCAATTTTCACATCTCTTATCTCATCTTGCATTCATACACACACAAAATTAAAACAAAGGAAGCACAGATACAATTATCTTCATTTTAGAGATGTGAAACCCAAATATCGAAGAAAGTATGACTTATTAGGCATTTCTCAGCTAAATAGTAAGTGGTGAGTCAGAGTGAACTCTAAGAGTTGACTGTGTGTCTTTCCACAGTTCTGCATTCAGTGACATCGTGTTTGTGACTCAAGATTGGCAATGGGAGTATTTACACATGGAAATTGGCAAATAAACACTGTAAATCAAGAATTCCTGTCCCCCACCCTAAGAGCTGGTTATAAAACATTTGCCACCATGTCACTGACTAGAACACAGGTCCTATAGACAGGGGTTCCATCCACTGGGCCACTCTGCTCAAGATCCAAAACGTTCAATTCATCAACCTCAGGTGCACTGACAGGAGTCCACAAATGCCAGAGCAGAAGCCTCTAGGTTCATCTCTAACTCTTTACAGAAATTTAGTGTTAATGCCCTTCTGCTAATGATGTGAAGACAGCCTTTTGGGGTGAGAGAAAAAGGCATGTTGACTTTAATAACTGAATGAAAATCAAATAATTTGTGTAAATATAACTTTAAATCTTTGGTTGGCCTACACCGTATAATGAACCTTAACATATTTGGATCCCGGAGTGGATTACCAAATAGTCCCTAGGTAAATAAACAAGCGTAGTATGCTTGGATATTGATTAACTATCATTTTATTCACTGATCCTTGTAGAACTTATAGGGAAGTCATTTTATTTAAAACTGTAAGATGAGTTGAATATAAACCAATGTTTCTCAAATACTTTTAAGTATTTTACTTTTGTTTGTATTATTTTTAAAATTATAGAATGAATATATTTTTCAAAGTACTTGCCAGAAATGCTAGATGGCTTAGTGAGGATCTAAAGAGGAACCAGTGATTTTCAGCTTATTATATTCCTCAAATCTCCTATTACCCAATCTTTCGCTGACCATGCCTCTTCCTTCTACAAAGACCTTATGTAACAAAGAAGAGTCCATGAAAACACCAGCAGTACCAAAAAGCATGAAAAGAAGCCAGTAAGAAAAGCAGATTGCAATAGGAATAGGATGATTTGGAAGTCACAATAATTACATTTTCACTTTAACTTAGTTGGTGCTGAAGAAAACAACTTTGCCTGGCCTGGCTGTGAAGCTCACTATATTTTACACTGAAGTTGGAAGATAGAAGATTTCCTTTTTAAGCATTTTTCCAAAGATTCTGCCATCATGACAAGGCCTGATTTGCTCCTAAAGAAGTTATGAGAAGAGGCTCATCAATTATGTGAGTGACTGGGCACCGTGGTTCATGCAGCACATTGGGAGGCTGAGGCTGGAGGATCACTTGAGCCTAGGAGGTCAAGAAGAGCCTAAGAAATATTGCAAGACCCTATATCTACAGAAAATAAAAAACCAGCTGTGTGTGGTGGTGTATGCCAGTAGTCCCAGATACTCTGGAGGTTGAGGCAGGAGGATGCCTTAAGCCCAGGATCTCAAGGTTACAGTGAGCTATGATTGTGCCATAGCACTCCAGCCTGGGTGACAGAGGGAGACCCACCTCTAAAAAAAGTAATAATAATCCATAAATAAATAACTATTCCTAAAGATAAACTGATTCTGTACAAAAGGAGAGTGGGTAAATGCTTATGCAATTGTTATGTGAAAGCTCTCTGAAGGCCTCAAATGATGCATTATTTCTCATAGTCTTATCCTTACCTTTCTTGAAAGTGATCATGACCTCTAGGGGCCCCAAGTTACCTGCAGGTGGTCTCCCATTCTGGAGTGCCATATTTCAATTCATGAAACGTGTGTCAAGCACACCTATGTACAAATAAGAGTAAATTAAAGCATTGCTCTGCCACATGGAGGGCCTCGTAAGATAGGCCAAGGAGTGTTTAATAAGCCTCCTAGGTGAGTTGGAATTAAAGCTAGTCTTAGGAGGCAGCGGTTCAGATGGCTAGTCACTGGTGGTGATTGCATTTCTTCATGGAATGAGAGATGGGGCATAATAACTTCTTAGACATTTTGATTTCTAAAATTACCAGCATTCTATGAGCAGTTTGCCATTTGGATAATCAGGAACTCTAGGAACCCTAGGAGGACCTTGTGTTTTCCCCAAGGGGAAAGGGCTAGTGGAGAAAAAAGAGGAGAGAAAAAGCTGGAGTGGGGTAGCAGGAGGGAATAAAAGAAAAGACGAGAGAAAGAAGGGAAGTTGTATTATGCTTTTTTTTTGAGACAGAGTCTTGCTCTGTCGCCCAAACTGGAGTGCAGTGGCACGATCTCCACTCTCTGCAAGATCTGCCTCCCAGGTTCACTCCATTCTGCTGCCTCAGCCTCCTGAGTAGCTGGTACTACAGGTGCCCGCCATCACACTCAGCTAATTTTTTTGTATTTTTAGTAGAGACAGGGTTTCACCGTGTTAGCCAGGATGGTCTCGATTTTCTGACCTTGTGATCCGCCTGCCTTCGCCTCCCAAAATGCTGGGATTACAGGTGTGATGTATTGTGCTTTTCAGTGAGCCAAGCAACTAACCCGTTTACCCTCACAAAGGAGGAGCCAGATCTGGGGTTTTTCTTCTTTTCCTAAGACCTAACCTCGACACCTTCACCATGGCTGTCAATACCTTTCTGGCCAATTATTGGCGTTACCAGCAAGTATCTTTTACTTAGAAGCATTGTTGCATTATTTGGGGGATTATGAGGGTGGGTGATGGAGGAGTCCCAGCAGAACTATTATTTAAATTTTGTGTAGTAAGTGACCTTAATGGGTGAGATATAATCTGGTTATGGTACAAAGTAAAGACTGGAGACTCTTAATGCTCAAACCAGAATCCTCTTCAACTGAGAAGAAATAAGACATTCTTTGACACTAGTTTACAGTTCCATTCTTTGACACTAGTTTACAGTGGGGAGAAAAAAAAAAAGAAGGAATTTAGTTGAGCCCAAATGGAAAATTTGCTCCAGGGTCCATGAACAAAAGCAAGAGAGAGAGAGAAAAAAAACTTCTTTACTGTAATAACTTTTGTTAATTTTACTGTGCTAAATGATCTGTTTTCCTACAAATTAGCTTGCTCTTTTAGCTGAAGCTCACTAAAAAAAAAAAAAAAAAAAAAAAATGCAAGTTAATAAAATGCACAACATTTATTGTGCATGCAGCATATCCTGGATTCATGACTTGGAACTCCAAATCAGAACGAGGAATTTGGAACACAAAATATAGAACGAGAATGTACAGAAACCAAGTACAGTTGGCACTTTATAATTACAAGTGGCACAACATTTCGGCAGGGATCCAGGTTTTTTTTTTTAATGCATATGACTCAATATGGAATGTTTTTGTTCATGATGTGTAACTACTGCCATGGACAACTGTCCAGGTGCTATAATGTGTACTGAACTAACACAGGCTGGTGACAAATTTCCCCGAGCAATATACAGATACACCTCACATGACCAAGAAAGGCAAAATACTATGATTAGGATTTGGGTTTGTCTACAAGTATGCACATACTCATACTCTATTTTATAAAGACAGATATATATGTGTGTATATGTAATACATACACATATATGTTAATCCTAACAAATGCAGTTTATATATTATATATGTTATATTTTTTATATTTATATCTATATTGCATATATATAAAGCACTGTTTTTGTTAGGATTCGCATTTGATGCAGCAAACAGGGCTTAATTGGAAACTTATTTATAGACCATAAGGAATTAGGTAATTGAATAAAGAAACAACAATTATTTGATCTTCTGACTTCTTTTCTTCCAATCTTCTCTCTTTAGTCCAAGGTTCTTATGAAACAAGTAACCAGACAAATGTTTGGGTTATGTAGGCATTTCTTACCTAGTTCTCTTAAAGTGAATTTAACCAGTAGAGTGGGACACCTAATTACTTGTATTTGTATTTCTGCAATTTTGAGAATTCATAGGTGTCAATCGTGAGGACAGAAAGAATCAATCTAGGAAAAGACATTTGGACTCTTGTTTATTATAGTAGTCCCCTCTTGCTGTGGTTTTGCTTTCTATGGCATCAGTTACCTGTAGTGTTTAAGATTTATTAGCATTGTCAGCATTGATCCTATTTTGTCTGCTTCAATTTTGACTTTTAGTGTAATTAATTAACACTAAATATTTAGTTCCACTAAATATTAATTTAGTGGAGTTAATTTGGACATGTTAGTGGAATTTGTGACCATGTATATATTTACACATGTATATTACTTATATATGGCTGTGTGTGTATATATATACACATACAAATATACATATATATTTGACCTGTGGGCATGTGTATTTGTATGCATGTAGAGAGATACATGCATATGCATGCAGATTATTTAATCAAAGAGAATATTTGGAATCATGTCAATCTCCTTATTTTGGAGGTAACAAAACTGGACCCCAGGAACATGTGGAAACTAAGCTGATTTTGCAAAATGTGTAAATGTGTGTGTATGGTTTTACAATATAAGTATCCATTTATCCACATATGTATGTATATATATATGTATCTACCATTTGATATAGACTTATCTCTCTAAGTATATATACACACAAAATATATAAAATCAAAACAAGTGTAAGAAAATAATTCCACTATACAGATATAACTACTGTAAATTATGCCAACATATAATTATGTTTAAATTTAGTAGAACTCTCAAGAATATTGACTATAACTTTTTTTATTTTGGAGACAGTCTTGCTCTGACACTCAGGCTGAAGTGCAGTGGCATGATCAGGGATCACAACAGCCTTGACATCATGGGAACTACAGATGTGCACCAACCACACCCGGCTAACGTTTTATTTAATTTTAGTAGAGATGATGTCTCACTATGTTGCCCAGGCTGGTCTCAAACTCCTGAGCTCCAGGGATCCTCCCATCTCAGCCTCCCAAAATGCTGGGATTATAGGCATGAGCTACCATGCCCAGACAACTCCATTTTTTAAATCATTAATTTGGTACAAAAAAAGATTAACCTTTTTAAAGTTTGTATTTCTTTATCTAATATAAAGTTCAAAAGATTAAAACATCTTTATTATGAAATTGTAATACTTGTTCATGGCTTTTGCATTATTTTCTATATGGATTATAAATACTTTTCTCATAATAATTTTTTATGTGGTAAGGATAGGCACAAGAGCTTTAATGTTTTTAGTGAAATGTATAACCTTTCTTTATTATTTCTTCCATTAATTTTTACTTTAGAAATATCCTGCTCACTCTTCAGCTATTTACATATTCTCTTATGGCTTCTTCAAAATTTATACATTAAGGGTTAAATTTTAACCATTAATTCTCCAGGAATTTATGTTGGTGTGAGACATTATGTGAGCTCTACCTTAAATTTTTTTCGTTTAATTTTTCTCAACACCATTTGTTATCCAATCCATTATTATCTTCTCATTAAATTTTGGTGTGTTTTTAGTACATACTGAACTTTCATTTCTTCTGAGAGCTTATTAGTGAGTTCTAAATTCTGTGTCATACATTTATTATTGACTCTTTCTTGTTCAATATTTTGGTGATTAGACTGGTGTCTAATACATGTTAGTATCTGCAAGCACAATTCCCATTTCTCTATTTCAATATTTCTATAATCATCATTCTTTTTATTTATTCTTTCATGTAAATTTGAGAATCACTGTGTCAAGCAAAAATAATGAAATTGTCATTAAGCTTGAGTTAAATCAATACATTAATTTTGGAAAAAATATTTTGAGAATATTGACATTTTTATAAATTAACACCGTATATCTTTCCCACAAAGATTTTAAAAGTTTGTGTATTTGAGTACTTCACATTTCTTTTTAAAATTATTACTACTCTTGCATCATTATAGCTCTACTAGTGAGAATGAATATTTCTTTCCTCTAATGTATTGTCCACTCAGTTACTGTTGGTCTGCAAGAAAAAAAGTAGTCTTTTTCTTCATTTTTTTCTTAAACCCAGTTGCAGTCATAAAAATTTAAAAATTTTACAGGAAAATTTATTTGATTTTTGGTTATATTATTTGAAATGCTGTCTTTTCTTTTTCTCCTATCTTGCTACATGTCTTCATGGCTAGAATTCAGAACAATGTTAAGTAATAATTGAGATAAAACACATCCTCATCTCATTCTTTCTTATTAAAGGAAGTGTTTCTAATATTTCACTGCAAATATGACGTTGACTTTAATATAGATGTTCTCTATCATCTTAGGCAGGTATATTTCTGAGCCTAGACATTTTTTTTAACCTGTGATATGTATTGTATTTCACCGTTCTTGCATTTCTACAAAGAAATGCCTAAAACTGGGTAACTTATATGGAAAAGAGGTTTAGTTGGTTCATGGTTCTGCAGACTGAACAGGAAGCATGACATTGGCATCTACCCAGCTTCTGGGGAGGCCTCAGGGAGCCTTTACTTATGACAGAAGGTGAAGTGGGAGCAGGTATGTCACATGGCAAAAGCAGGAGCAAGAGAGAGAGTGGGGGGAGGTGTCACACACTTTAAACAACCAGATGTCATGTGAACTCAGAGAAAGAGCTCACTTGTCACCAAGGGGATGGCCCAAGTCATTCATGGGGGATCTATCCCTATGATCCAAACACCTTCCACCAAGCCCCACCTCCAACACTGGGTATTACATTTTAACATGAGATTTGGGTGAGGACAAGTAACCAAACTATATAATTGTACCTCTGCCCTGCCAAATTGTCATGTCCTTCTCACATTGCAAAATACAGTCATGTCTTCCCAATGGTTTCCCAAAGTCTTAACTTGTTCCAGCATCATCTCAAAAGTCCAAAGTCCAAAATCTTATCTGAGAAAAGACAAGTCCTTCCACCTATTAGCCTGTAAAATAAAAAACAAGTTATTTACATCCAAGATACAATGGGGGTGCAAGCACTGGGTAAACATTCCCTTTCTAAAAGGGAGAAATCATCCACAAGAAAGGGGTTATAGGTCCCACGCAAGTCTGAAACTCAGCAGGGCAGTCATTGAATCTGCAAGCTCCAAAGTAGTCTCCTTTGACTCTATGTCCTTCATCCAGGCCACACTAATACAAGGATTGGGCAACCAAGGCCTTGGTTAGCTTGAGTAGCCCTCTTTGTCTTTGCAGGGTAAAGTCCCCAAGGCTGCTGTCATGGGTTGGAATTAAGTGTCTGTGACTCTTCCAAGCTAATAGTGCAAGCTGTTGGTGGACCTACCATTCTGGGGCCTGGAGGGTGGTGGCCCTCTTCTCACAGCTCCACTAGTCAGTGCTGCAGTGGGGATGCTCTATGTGGGGCCTCCAATCCACATTTTACCTCTGCACTGCGCTAGTATAGGTTCTATATGAGGGCTCAGCCCCTGCAGCAGGCTTCTGCCTGGACACCAGTCTTTTCCATACATTCTCTGAAATCTAGGTAAAGGCTTAGCAGTCTTCCACCTGAAAATGTGGAAGCAACTTTGGAGCTGGTTAATGGGCAGAGACTGGAAGAGTTTGGAAGGTTCAGAAGAAGACAGGAAGATGAGGAAAAGTTTGAAACTTCTTAAATAGTTGTGACCAAAATGGCTAGGCAGCCTTCATCACTCTTGCATTCTGTGTGCTACAGGCTTAACACCACTTGTAAGAGGCCAAGGGTTACAGCTTGCATTCTCCACAGGCTTAGCTGTACCTAGGCCCCTTTGAAGCATGGCTGGAACTGAAGTGGTCAGGATGTGGGGAGCAGCATCCCTGAGGCCTCAACGAAGCCTTGGGTCTGGCCCATGAAGCGATTCTCCCTTCCTAAGTGTCAGGGCTTGTGACGTGAGGGGCTGCTGGGAAGGTCTCTAAAAATGCCTTTGAGGCCTCTTACCCATTGTTTTGTATATTAGCACTTGGCTCCCTCCAAGTGGTTGCTCCACAGCCTGTTTGAATTCCTCTCCCACAAAAAGCTTTTTCTTTCTTTACTGTATGGCCAGTTTTCAAATTTTCCAAACTTTTACTCTCTGCTTTGTTTAAATATAAGTTTCAACTTTAAGTCATTTTTTTCACTCTCACATCTGAGCAGAGGTTGTTAGAAGCAGCCAGACTACATCTTGAATGCTTTGCTGCTTAGAAATTTCCTCTGTCAGATACCCTAGCTTTCTAAAATTCAAACTTCTGCAGATCCCTAGGCCATGAACAGAATGCAGCCAAACTCTTTGCAAAGGCATAACATGGGTGGCCTTTGCTCTAGTTCCCAATAAGTACTTCATTTCCATCTGAGACCTCAACAGCCTGGACTTCACTGTCCGTATCATCACCAGCATTTTGGTCACAACTGTTCAACCAGTCTGTAAGAAGTTTCAAACTTTTCCTCACCTTCCTGTCTTATCCCGAGCCTTCCAAATTCTTCCCATCTCTGCCTATTACCAGTTCCAAAGCTGCTTTCACATTTTCAAGTATTTTTATAGCAATGCACCACTCCTGGGTACCAATGTTCTGTATTAGACCATTATTGCATTGCTATAAAGAAATACCTGAAACTGGATAATGTATATGGAAAAGACATTTAATTGGCTCATGGTGCTGCAGACTGTACAGGAAGCATGGCATTAGCATCTGCTTGGCTTCTGGGAAGGACTCAGGGAGCTTTTACTGGTAGCAGAAGGTGAGTGGGAGCAGGCATGTCACATGATGAAAGCAGGAGCAAGAAAGAGTCAGGGAGGTGCCACACACTTTAAACAACCAGATCTCGTGTGAACTGAGAGCAAGAGCTCACTCATCATCAAAGAGATGACCCAAGCCATTCATAAGGGATCTTCCCCCATGATCCAAACACCTCCCACCAGGCACCACCTCCAATATTGGGGATTGTATTTCAACCTGAGATTTTAGTGGAAACAATTATACAAAGTATATCAGGTATTCAGTTCCACTAAATGCCTTTAAACCATCTGCTGAGAATGTAACTGTATTTTGTTATAATTGGACCTTTTAATATGTGTAATTATAGAAAGAGATATTCTAATATTTAGCTTCCTACCCATTTCTTGTATTAACACTGTTAATGGAGGTGGATTTCTCTATTGCCAAATACAGTTGAATTCAATTTGCAGATATTTTATTGATCTATACTTTTTGTGCTATTTATATTAGCTTTCATTTTTTTTATTTTCTAAAATAATCTGGATAGCTATGTTCTAGAATAATTTATTAAACCTGCTACTGGAAAGCTTGATCAACATACCCTATAATCTTTTGTGAAAATAATTCTTTGAAACTTTTATTTTCTCATTTTTTCAATGGATATTCCACATATTCTGGTTTCTATTTACTTATGAGTCAATTTTCCCCACTTAAGATTTTTAAAATAAAATTTCCTTTCTACTGAAATTCTCCAATTTGTAGTAATAAACTTAGATAATAACATAGTTTTCTCTGTATTTTTAAAAATATCGTCTGTCTTATATAACTTATATCAGTTCCAATTTTTTTCTTCATATTTCTCTCTGTTTTTAAAATTAAAGTTACTAGAGCCTTGTCACTTTTTTCTTTCATCTCACAGATATATTGATTTTTTCTTTCGTTATTATTTCACCCTGATTTCCTTATTTAATATCTTGTCATTTTTCCAACTCTGGAACTGAGTGCTTACTTCATTTATTGAAATTATTTCCTGTTTAAGTAAGCATAATTAAGACTATAAATTTGAGCCACTATGTTGCTAGATAGGATTTTAATTTCTATTATATTTTCTAAATAGTCATCATTCATCGATTAAATGACTATTCATTTAACACCTTCCATGTGCCAAGCATTGTCTTAGAAGAAAAACTTAAATTATAATTACAATTTAAATTTTCTCTCGGAACAATAGATTTTAAGACACTGTTTTTCCTTTTAAATTGGTTAGATTTTTGTTGGTTTTGATTGTTTGCTTAAACTTATATTATTAACTGTTAGTCATTGCATTATACTCAGAGGAATCTGTCTACAAATATTCTAGAGTTGGAAACCTTTTGAGTTTTTCCCTTGCAGCTTCATGTATGATGAACTTTTGTAAATATTTCACAAGTGACTGAAAGGAGGGAAAAGTCTCTCTGTGATGTTTGTTAAAATTTATTAATTATAATATTCAGACTCTGTTGATTTTCAAAATCTGAGAGATCTGTGTTAGAATGTAATGAATGTTAGTTAATGAGTACAACATTCTAGTTAGACAGAAAGAATAAGTTCAGGTGTCCTATTGCACAGCATGATGACTACAGTTAACAATAATGTAGTGCATATTTCAAAGTAGCTATAAAAGGATTTTAAATGTTCTCGCCACAAAGAAATGATTAATTATTTAAGATGATGAGTATGTTAATTAGCCTGATTTATTTCATAATGTATGCATATATTAAAACATTACATTGTACTCCATAAATATATACAATAACCATTAGTCAATTAATTTTTTTTTTTTTTTTTTTTTGAGACAGTGTCTCGCCTTGTCTCCAGCCTGGAGTGCAGTGGCATGATTTTGGCCCACTGCAACCTCTGCCTCCTGGGTTCAAGTGATTCTCCTCCCTCAACCTCCCAAGTAGCTGGGACTACAGGCATGCGCCACCATGCCCAGCTAATTGTTGTATTTTTAATAGAGATGGAGTTTCACCATGCTGGCCAGGATAGTCTCGATCTCTTGACCTCATGATCCACCTACCTCGGCCTCCCAAAGTGCTGGGATTACAGGCGTGAGTCACTGCGCCTGGCCGTTTTTTTTTTTCTTTTTTTTTTTTAAGACAGGGTCTTGCTCTGTCACCCAGGCTGGAGTGTGGTGGCATGATCTCCGCTCACCGCAACCTCCACCTCCCGGCTTCAAGTGATTCTTGTGCTTCAGCCTCCTGAGTAGTTGGGATTACAGGCACGCACCACCACACTGGTTAGTTTTCATAGTTTTAGTAGATATGGGTTTTCACCATGTTGGCCCACTGGTCTTGAACTCCGGACCTCAAGTAATCTGCCCACCTCGGCCTCTCAAAGTGCCAGATCTACAGTCATAGGCCACTGTGCCGAGCCAAAACTTAAATTTAAAAAAAAATTATGATCCTGAAAAATGTGTTATTTTAAATATTTATTGCTATGTTTCAATGCATACATCTGCCTGTTACATTGTAATTCTAAATTATAGTTGGCACAATAGAACAAAAGTCTTCAATCCATATTTTTTGGCCTAAAACAATCTTTCCTAAAATTAATATTGTCACATATTTTTCTTGCTGTATTTTCTGGAAAGCTCATGCCTATCAAATTATTTTTTTAAACATGATTAAGTAATAGTAGATAAGTGAGAGATTTAGAGATAGATGCAGGATACGACCTCAATAAGGAGCTCGCTGAAATTGCCTTCATTTCTGGCCCTTAATGAGCTCGGGGCCTCTGAGTTAGTGGGTGACAGATAAAATGTTTACATCATCCTGAAAGGTACACCTGTTTTGTTTCAATGCACAAAATCATAGGCAACCCACTGATTTTTTAAATTCCTTATCCCAGTTTCTTCAACCTTATTTGTAGGGGAAGTATGTCTAGATTCTGGCATGAAGTTGTTGGTCATTCATAGTTTTCAGTCTGGTGATTTTTCATGGGCATACTGGGAGAAATTGTACCTGGGAATGTTAATCTGGTGCTATTTTAAAGCTCGGAATTAGGCTCTGGTCTTGACATGAAAATTGCCTAAATGATATGCAAAATAAATAGAACATCATCTGGTTATATTTTGATAATGTGATTTCTCATGCTCTTGAAACACTGAATTATAATTTAAAAGGTGATGAAGTCGTTAGGAAGTATTACCTGAAAAATTCCTCTACTGTACTTGCTCTTTTCAATTCCAGACAACTTATTAGAAATAATGAATATAAGGGTTTTTATAGGTTCCCAAGAGAAATAATCAGCTCATCACTTCAATATTTTTAAATATATAGAAGGTAAGCAGGAAGAGATTTCAGGAATAACAGTTTGTAGCCGGTCCAACAAAATCAGAATTCTGACATATGGCTCAGAGTGACACTGGTATTCTGGCCATTTGCTCCTCACTTGTGACTGCTAACTGCTACATGTAGTCAACTAAGCCAGACTCTGGTCCTATTTCAGCAGAGTAAGAGGAAACTTACAACATACTTACAACAGCTTACAACATACTTATCGTAATTTACTTACACTTTAAATAGTCCTAAGTGGATCTTTTATTTAATTTCTATAAGGGTATTAGAAAGACTTCGAGAAACATTAGAGTAACTCTTAGCAACTGCAAGGAGCATGGGCTCTATTTTTCCCACAAAAGTGCAGGGAACTCTCTGTAACTGAATCTGTACGTGATAACCTATAAAAGTAGCACAATCCAGACCTCACCATTACCCCTTAGTAGTGGTGCAGAATTGTTCAGATCTCTCCATTTTCCAAGGGACTTGAATTTAAAAATTAGTTAATTTGTATATAAGCAAAATCACAAGCCAGTTAACTGGGCTGGACTTTTGGTATGTGTATGTGTGGTAGACTGCCAGGTCATGTGCATGAGACTGATCTCCTCTCCTTCCTGCTTCCTGATCCTGCACATGGCAGCCAGGAGAAGGGGAGAAGATGCAGGAAGAAGACTGGGAAAAAGGAACAAGGAACGCAAACTGGAGCAAAGGGTTGGTGATGTGGAAAATGTCAGGCATGTGATCCATTTGTGGGTGTGCTCATGTGTTGGGGGACACTGAAGGTGACAAGTCGGTAAGTTCTGTGGTCTGTGTGGAGGGTTTGTCCAGTCCAGAATATCCAGAGCTGCAAATAGGCCAAACTTGAAGGTAGTAAAGCAGCCAGTTTGATCTGTATGTGGCCAATCCTAGATTAAAATAATAAATAGCATCCCAAGAGCATCACCAGGGAGAGGTCCCTAGATAGAATCCAGGAAAAACACTAGGTGCAAAGGACTGTTGAAACATGGGCTGGACATTCATCCCTCAGCTGAAGAATCATGGTCTGGACAGCATCCTCCCCAGGGCAGACCTCCTCATGCAGAAACAGAGCAAGATAAATGTTGCAGTCCTCCAGACCAACTGCCCTCTCCCACTGTTCCCCCTTGAGATGCTCAGACCAACAGAATCACCGCTCACTCCCTGTTCCCTCTTGAGATGCTCGGACCAACAGAACCACTGTTCTCTCCCTGGTCTCCCTTGAGATATTCAGACCACAGAACCACTGCCCTCTCCCTATTGCCTCTTGAGATACTCTTACCAACAGAATTACAGCTCTCTCCCTGTTGCCTCTTGAGATGCTCAGATCAACACAATCACTGCTCTCTCACTGTTCCCTCTTCAAATGTGCAGACCAACAAAACTACTGACTTCTCCCTGTTCCTTCGTGAGATGCCTAGACCATCAGAATCACTGCTCTCTCCGTGTTCCCTCTGGAGATGCTCAGACCAACAGAATCACTGCTCTCTCCCTGTTCCCTCTTGAGATGCTCAGACCAACAGAATCACTGCTGTCTCCCTGTTCCCTCTTGAGATGCTCAGACCAACAGAACCACTGCTCTCTCCTTGTTCCCTCCTGAGATGCTCAGATCAACAGAACCACTGCTCTCTCCCACTGTTCCTTCTTGAGATGCTCAGACCAACAGAACCACTGCCTTCTCCCTGTTCCCTTTTGAGGTGCTCAGACCAACAGGATCACTGCTCTCTCACTGTGCCTTCTTGAGATGCTCGGACCAACAGAACCACTGCTCTCTCATTATTCTCTCTTAAGATAATCAGACCGACCTCACAGGATTTTTGTGAAGATTCATTAAGAAACTTCCAGAAATCTTCCCTTAATAATGTATGTATATTACCAAGAGTAGATCACTTACTTCCAAGTTCCCAAAGTGACTTTGAATCACAGATAACTATAACAATCTATATTCCCATGAGTGCTATATGACCTTAAAGTATTTTTTCTTACTATTTTACTACTTACAAAGATAAAATGACAGTTTTTAGAAAATTAAAAAAAATACAAGAGAGAAAAAAATCAGTCCCAAGACTAACTACTAAGTCAGCTACTGTCAAGGATTTGATGGACATCCTTCCAAAGCTGGCCGTATAATATATGGATATATATGTATGACCATATATGTATATAATCTGCACATAAATGGGATCAAAATATACATGCTGTTTTACAAGCTGTTTTTTTCAACAATATGCCAAAAAGATTTTTTAAGACAGTGTACAGACAGATACACACACACACACACACACACATTCACACACACACACATAATCTTGTTTAAGAGCCATGTAGTAATCTATTGTGTGGGATTTTTCACAATATATTTAACTGGTTTCCTATTGATAAGCAACAAGATTTCTTCTACTGTTCACTATTATAAACATGGGTGTGATGCCATCTCCTTGTGTTTACATCCTTTCTTACTTATCTGAGTACCCCCTTTGGAAAGATTTCTTAGAAATGGGATTGTTAAAGGCAACACATGCAAAATTTTGATATTGCCAGATTTCCCTCCAAAAAGGCACCACCAATCTATATTCCCATGAGTGGTGTATGTCCTTTCCTAAAGCAGAAAGAATTACATGGTTAAAACTAAAAAGCATGAGCCAATCAAGGCTGTAGGGAAAGAAGTTAGTGAGGATCTGATGGCAGCATCCAGAGGAGAGATTGCCACGGGGAATCTGAATTCATGCATTGGCAATGAGGCAGCAATATGGAAAAAGAGAGTAGAGTATTCCAAGTATTGTTAATAGTTTCTGATACTATCATCTGCTTTGGTTCAAATAAGTTATGAGCTGCTGCTTACAGTCACATTTAAGAATAAGAATTAAGGCCGGGCGCGGTGGCTCAAGCCTGTAATCCCAGCACTTTGGGAGGCCGAGACGGGTGGATCACCAGGTCAGGAGATCGAGACCATCCTGGCCTACACGGTGAAACCCCGTCTCTATTAAAAAATACAAAAAACTAGCCGGGGGAGATGACGGGCGCCTGTAGTCCCAGCTACTCGGGAGGCTGAGGCAGGAGAATGGCGTAAACCCGGGAGGCAGAGCTTGCAGTGAGCCGAGATCGCGCCACTGCACTTCAGCTTGGGCGACAGAGCAAGACTCCGTCTCAAAAAAAAAAAAAAAAAAAAAAAAAAAAAAAAAAAAAAAAAAAAAAGAATAAGAATTAATGAACATGTAAGTAGTAGCCTTGTGTATGCCACCATATAATATGCTCTAAATGATGCACTCAAATTACCATATATCAGCACCCACTCCATTTAAAGACAAAGTGTTGAGGATACTGAAAGCACTAAACCTGAATTGCCAGGCTGCAGTAAAGATTTCCAGTTCTCTATATATCTATTATCTATCTATCAATCATTTACATGTCTATCTATCTATGTATCCATCTACATATCTATATACCTATGTATCTAGCATCTATCATGTATCTATATGTCTATGTATGTATGTTTGTATATATGTGTCTATCACCCAACCATCTAATAAAAAATGCCCAACTTGTATATTAGTTAACCTTCAATTCTACAGACATTGAAAAATAACATTCCCTGGTATAGGTTAATAAAAAGGATGCTGAATCTAAAAAGATACTTAAATTAAGGCAAATGATGTTTTGCAAAGACTTCGACTCTTCAGACTAGGGTAAAAAATTATAATTACCAAAGCTTACTTGAATACACTTTGCAGCTCAAACTAAGACATGCATTAACCAATAGTTGATTGTGTTGACTGAAGAGAAAAATCCTAAGTGGGAAACTACTCAAGCAAGTGTTTGTCTGAGTGAGTTTGCCTAGAAGTGGAGACTCAGATGACGATTCTTGAGCAAGTGTTCTATTCAGAAAACAGCTATGAGGAAGTGAGGGAAGTGGGATGGGACAAAAGAAGCCAGGCAGACATGTGGCTTCAGCTGAAGACTAATATTAGCTTGATTCCATAGGGAGCTCAACAGCTTGAGTAATATCACAAACATGTCTTACCTTGAGGCAAGGAGGATGGGATTTTCTGTCCCTGTATTAGTTACTCATGGCTGTAAAGTGCCTCATGAACATCCGCCAGGGTATTTCTGGATGAGGCACTCAATGCTGCAGAGAAACATGCCTCAGTGGGCTGTTGTTGTCCAACACTCACTGCAGCTGGGGATGGGTGTGTGGGCTGGTGGAGGGGGATCAGGATGAGACACCACAAACACCTAATACTACCCACCCCTTGCCATGCTCAGACCCACTTGCTTTTCACATTAAGGTCACTTTCTTTGGGCATGCCTTTGCCAGGATTGTGGTTAGTCAAAATTTCTGAGTACACTTACAAGGAAAGGGTCAATTAGACAAACTGGCAGCCCCTACTGCTGATTAATTAACAGTACTTAATTAGATGAAGAGAAGGGAACAGCATTGTGGAAGTACAGTTTGCCATGAGGCCATCACTGATATTTATCATCTCCCTCCACTATTACCGCTCTGGATACACCTTCAGCTCAACCAGCACTTCCTAGTAAAGGTAGCTCACCTGGTGATGGGAGAATCATTTCCTCAGCCCTTAGTTACCATTCCCTTATTCGACTTTGGATGCTGTACTTGAATATACAGAATCTGAAGTCAAATAGGGGTTGCAAGATGTGCTCCAGAGAATCACCCGAATGCCAGACTGTTTTCTCCTGCCCTTGTTTATAGCAACTGTCCTACATGCCCCTAACACTCAGGTTTGTTTACTCTACTGGATGGCACATTTGTTCTTTGACTATAGACAACAGCTAAGTTTAGTGGAACTCTCACTGCATCCTCTAGTAGAAGCAACTACTCCCAGAGGACCAAAACCTCTAGACTCACAGAGTATAAAGGTACAGGCATGAGAAGAACAGATTTTCTGTCCCTGGGAGTGATGGTGAGAGACACCACTCCAACTTCCACTCCTTGGTTCCTGGGCCAAATGTATTCTACCAAGTGAGGAACAGCACTCTACAATGGCCACATTGGTTGCCTCCTGAAGTACCTGATAGGATGGTGCATAAAGGATATATGGCAGTAATACTCATAGTAACTAGGGAATGGAAATACTATCTTTCCAGGTAAAGGAATTCTGCATGAGTCACCAAAAGCACATACTACATGATTTTAGACATTGCTCAAGATTTTATATAGATTCTTCGTATCAATGAACAGTTGGTTCCACTCTTAACAATAATACTTCAAAACTAACATCAGCCTATTATTTAGTTTTCACTCATTTATTCAGCATTTGTTGAATATCTCCTATTGACCAGGCACCTATTCTAAGCACTAGAGATTCAGTAATAAGTAGATAGCCTCTTGACAAATAGTTAACAAAGAAATAAAGAGATAATTAGCATGCATTGTGATAATAGTCACAATAGGAGCGTGAACTGATATTTGAACTTGAATGTGATGATTAAATAGGCATTTTCCAGGTGGAGAAGGAAGGGCAAAGAAACAGCAAGAAACACCAAGTGGTAAATGTTAAGGTTCTTAGAGAAGAACAACATGTCAATGGTGGAGCACAGGTTGTTTATATGTCCACATTTCCAAAAATGTGTATCATGGTACAAACCCCCAGAGAGATGCTCTTGGGAGAAAAGCTTCCAAGTGAATTATGTTTGGGAAAGTCAGCTCACAGTCCCTTATAATCAGTTCCAAAATCCAAACATCTCAGAAAAACAATTTGTGTAATTCTTCAGGCTGTAAAACCTTACCTGAACTGATGTGAGACTATTTTTGGTCTTTATTTATCTCAATATGATGGTCATATATTTCAATACAGAAATAGCAATGTGTTTGATTGCTAGGAAGTGTCATTTGATAGTGGTATATATACCAACTATTTACCTTTCTAAATATCTAAAACTTTCTGAATTCCAAACACATCTAGTCCGAAAGATTTTTGGATAAAGGACTGTGAACCTGCACAATTTCCTCTTAGAGAGTTACAATGCAAACTAACAGTTTCTAAGTTCTTCAGCAAATTAACTAAATCTATTTCACCTAGTATTTCCAACATTGATTAACTTTTAAACATTTAAGCTCTTCCTTTTGCTTACAAAACACCTACTAACATCCTAAGGAAAAATATAATTAATATCCCAAGGGATGAGTTTAGGAAATACTATTTAGTATAAGCACTGAGCAGTCAGCTGAAGTCTAAGTAAAAGGGATACAATTGCATTGCTTTCCAGAATGATAAGTCTGTTTTCAATAAAGATAGCAGACTGATGCGTACTTCTGGTTAGGAGACTTTTGCGTAGTGCAGGCAAGAAAGAATATAAGCTTGAACCAAGACATTCTGAATGGCATATATTTAAGTGGAGAGATCCAAATATGGGGACAATTTCAGGGTGAATTGATAGCTTTTGAAATTTGATAAGTTATAGAGGGAAAAGAAAAATGGAGAGTTGATTGTAATTCTGGGTTTTCTAAATTGAGAGAATAGATGAATGGCAATGCTATCCACTGTGCTAGGGAATCAATCAGTGCATAGGAAAGATTGCAAACAAGGTGTAAAGTTTCAGGTGTCTGGTAAAGTGTAGGCGCCAAAGCATAAGGAAAATAGGCAATGCTTCTCAGAGAAGCAATTTGTCTGCTAATATGGAGCTGGGATCCACCTATTAATATAATGGTGTGAGAGAGTGTAAGAGTTGAAAAAGCCATCAGCGGCAGAATAATAAAGTCAAGAATGCAGAACAATAAAGCCAAGACTAGAAAACTTGTAATACATTGGCATGGATAAGAGGAGAAGAATTGGAGGAAGCGTTACTTAAGGAGAAATAAGAGTGCTGAGAGAGGCGTTAGCAGAAGCACAAAGAGCTTCAAGGATTTGGTTGTGGGTGTTCCCCACTGCATGAGTCAAGGGTGAAGAGGCCTGAAATAGATCATGGCATTGGATAACTATCAAGTCACTGATGACACAGGCAGGAGCTGCCCCTGTGGTTGTGTTTGACACAAAAACTAGATCCAAGTGAGTTGAGGAGTGCTTTAGTGAGCTTTGGTTTCTGTAACAAATACCATCAACCAGATGGCATAAATAGCATAAATTTATTTTTTCACAGTTCTGCAGACTGCAAAGTTCAAGATCAAGGTCTAAACTTGGTCTTGGGCTTGGTCTGGGAGAAAAACGAAGAAGGTGAATTTGGGGCTGGTTCTAGTTTGCTCTGGAGATGAGGTAGACAAAAATTGAGTTAATTGTATCTTCAATGGTGGCAGTTTCCTTGAAACTGACATTAGACCCGAAATTTAATTGAACCAGACAACAGATAATAATGATGTTTCCTTTCCATGTTTTGAAGTAGGTGCCATGTAAAAAACAAAGAGAGCATGTCTACAGTATGTGGCAGCAGTTCAGTTGGACTGCACATCCATAAAGGATATGTATTGCTTAAACATTTAAATAGACTTCTTATCAACCTATGAAATAGATACAGAATTATGTAAGATTAAAAGCTTACCCCCATTGCCACCACTTTTCAGACAGGAGATAATACAGTGAAATTTCCTGTCCTCTAACCCACCAATCATCCTACGCTTATTTCATATCTCAAAGGTTGGTGCCATCTGAATAGGCAGGGCACCATCTGCCCCATCCTCACCCTCACATAATGGAGAGGTTGGCAATAACCATTACATCAGAAGGAATGAGTCTTAGCTTAATTCTGCTACACATGAATGGAGAAACACCTGTACAGCTGTTTGTAATGTCATGAGAGGTAAGAACTTTGAGCACAATGAAAGGAAGGAGAGTTAAAAACATTGAAAGGATTCTGTGGAATAACTCTCTCAGAGCCAGGTAGCTCTCTGTGTAGCTGGGGGAAAAAAGACCCATTGATTCTTTTTTTTTTTTTTTTTTCCAACTCACCATCTAGTCCATATTCGCTGTGTACCCACAGTTTGTCAGGTACTGAGGTAGGCACAGGGAATACAATTGCTCTTGAGGTAAGCACGACAGTTGTTAAATAAGCAATTACAATAAAGTGAGATGTTGTGATAAGGATGCCTGGGTATCAAGAAAGCATAGAACAGAGGGATTTAAATAGGATGTGGCATTTAGAATTCACAGGGTAAACAGTAGTTAATTAGACGAAGAGAAAGGGGCAACATTACAGAAGTGCAACTGAGCAAGAAGTAGAGGCCCAGATATGTAAAGGAGAACAGAAAGAGTTCCAATATACCCAGGCAGGGAAGGCCCCACCACCACACACACACACATGCACGCACACACATGCACATGCGCACACACACATATGCACACACACATACACACACATCCAAAACAGCTAGGTCTGATTGAAAGAGAGAAAACAAACAAAGCTAAGGTAGGAAAGTTGGCCATGGCCAAGTCGAAGATGACTTTTTAACTCAAATTAAGGTATTTGAACCACATCGTATGGCTGTAATAAAATCAGATTTGCAGGACAAGATTAGAATTGCATCTTAGGAAAAGCATCCATGTTAAGGAGGCAGGAGGGATTAGAATTGATGAGCCTGGCCCCAGGGTGATGGTAGTGGAGAGCTGGAGTGGGCAGAGGCTGGTGACCCAGAGCACTTCAGAGCAAACAAGCATTACCCATTTGAGTTGTGCAGATCAGGGTGCAACACCAACACAACTTCCTCTACACCTGTGGCTCTTCTCCTAGGGTCTTAATGGCCTAGGGACAGTACTGGGAGGGGTGCCAATTAACCACCTGTGATGTCTAAATGACTTGCTGCTGCAATATCTACCTTTACTCTTTGCATTGTGTGGTTTGAGTGTGTGACTGTTTGTGTCATTTTGTTTTTCTCCTGCAAATGTTAAAATCTGTTTTGTGCTACTGAGGAATTTAGTTTGGCTCATGGAGATTGACTCTAAAGCAGAGGCCTGGAAGCAGCCAAGCTTAACCCACCCAGTGCTGCAGAACAGAGTGATCAATAATCTGGTCAGCCAACAGGAACAAATGTGATGAGGAGGAAACGCACGACCAGAGGCCTGGTGCTGAGCTGGAATCGTGGTGAAGCAAAGATGACAGATGCCACTGTTTTCTGCCAAAGACCCATTCCAAACCCATTCGTGCATCGTGTAAGGATGAGCGTGCAAAAATCACCATAAAAACAAAGGCAGCCTGTTGGGCTGGGCCTGGTGATTCGGCGACTGGGGCTGCCTGCACGCTCTGCACTTCTGTGCCTGCTGGGGTCTGGGGTGGCCAATCTGGTCTGGTCAGACCTTCACTCCTCTCCTGTTCCTTTGTCTGTATGCTGGTGGCAGGGGATCTGCAGCCATCCTGCCTCTGTTGGAGAAGAACCACAAAAAAAGAGCAGGGACTCAGCCCTAGCAACAGAGGCTCTGCAAATAAGTGTACCCCAGAGGTAGGGCAACAGAACTGCTGCTGTTACTCATATAAGCCTGGAAAAGTCAAGTCCATCTCAATATGCAAGTGTTTAAACAGAGACATTGAGCACATCTGGTTGCCATGAAAAAGATGGATATTAAAAGCAACTTCATGTTTGACCACTTTGAAATTTCCTACTGAATACCACTGAGGTTGACCTGATGGTGGGCAGGGAGGGTGATTTTAACATGCAGCTTCCTCTTATAAAACCCGGGCCTGGGAGTTATTAAAGATGGGGTGGAACCTTTTCATCTTTACTAACTGTTTATTAACACATGGTTAGCACTCTGTAGTCCATTTGTATCCCCACAAATAGATGGCAGATGGCATGCCACTGCTGAACCGGATTCCAGGCTTCACCTCACTTGCTTTATTCTAATGAGCTCCAGGTCGTGGGTGAGCAGAGGGATTTGCTGTGCTTGTATGGCCTTCTCAGGGGATGTGTTGAGGAACAGTTCTGGAATCTCTACACAGCAACACACTGAGGGGCTGGGGGTCTTGATTCACATAGGGCCTCTCTGGAAGGAGCTGATATTCCAGATCTGCTGCCTGCCACAGGCAACCAGAAGCACCTGCCTCCCGGAGTGTGTCCTAGAGAACACTGACTTTGGCACTAGGCATAACCTGCACGGACACCTGTCCACAGCCATACGGTGAGAGGGAGACAGATTCCCCTGGCCAGAGCTGGGCCTGCTGGAAAGAAGCCTTTGACCCAGAAGCTGCTCAGCTGTCTGGTCCGCTACTGGCCCTGCGGCACTCCCCAGCCATGCTCAACTCTTTCTCTCCTCTTTCTATCAGCACTGCTTCCCAGTAAGAGATACCAGAGGGAGGACAGTCAATCCCCTGATAGGAAAGCAAGAACATTAGGGTCACCAGGAATTAAACAGAGGTGTGATAGCATGACCCCGTAAGGAGGCTGAAAGCAAAGAGATAGCAGCCAGAGTGAACTCAGTGCAATGCCAGCAATTCAAGGCAACGTCAAACCATGTGGTCTCAGCAGATGCCCACTCCAACATAGAGAGGCAGCCACAGAGGCTTCAGGGTTTCCTACCGAGGTTAGGGCCTTGGAAGAATGCTGATAAAGAGCTTATCACAGAAAGACAGGGAGGGCCTTTAGTCTAGGCTTCAAATTCAGACTTTTGATATTATCTTCAACTGAGTTTATTTAGTCACTGAAATACAGTGACTGGATTGGAAAAAGATATCTATGTTTTCATAGTCAATATTTTCATAAGTTCTGGCTGTCTTGTGAAAAGCTCAATATATTTTATATTTTGAAATAAATTTTCTAAATGTAAACATTTAAAAAGAACCACAGAATTTATAGTACTCTTTTGATATATCTTTATGTTTTATACCTGGAGTTTTAACAAAATCAAAGTAGCCTTAGTCTCTCTTGAACTCTGAGAGATCCTGGTTTTTCCTCCGTCTCACCCTCCCAAAATAAATTAGACATTTTTCATGTTATTCAAAATTAAGGCAATGCCTAACTGACACTTAGAGCTAACCAACTAATGCCTGAATTGTAGAATCTGAAAACATCAACTTGTGACCAACTTAGCAACTTAGCACAAAGCCAAATGTGTCCCCATATGGCACAACAGGAAGATCATTGGAAATTTAAAAAGACGCACCTGCTCTGGCCCTGACTTTGCCACTAACCAGGTGCGTGTCTAGATGATGTTCGTATGCTTCTGTGAGCCTCCGTTTTCTCACCTATGAGACATCACAGGGGAGAATTGAATTAATCATGTCAAATGCCCTGCACAGGACTTGGCCCATAGAGGCCCATTTTCCTCTGTTTTTCTATTTTTGGGACTCACTCTTCTTTTCTGTTAAGATGTGAAAGTTTCAAACTCTAACACCTTCTATTTTCAAAAGAAATCTAAATAGTGATTTTTGCTTTCTCTATGCCACAGATGATGTCATCGTTCTTTATTCCTTAAAGGCAGACCTTGATCTATGACATTACAGCTATGGCCCATAAAACAAATGTAGGAAGGCACCCCTCATACACAGGCAATTGCCAAGGTTTGGCAAGGAGAAGCCACTCCACCAGAAAAAAGGGTCTCATCACATTCTCCTTCCACCCGGCCTTGTCCAGCAAAATCCTGAACAATCCTTCCAGCCCAACCCAAAAGTCTCCTTCTGTCACTTGGCCTCTGATAATCAACCTTTTCAGAAGTGAATGTCCCCTCTCCAGGGCACCCTTGGTCACATGCATGCTCCCTTTGGTGTAACGAGTAACTTGGAGAAGGGACCAGGTGCTCTTAGGTTTCCGTGACGTCACCTTCTCTTTGTCTCCAACCTCCTGCATTGCAGACTGCTCATCCTCCTGCATTTTCTCTTTGAGGTGTCTAGAGGAGACCAAGGGAAACACTGTGAGCATTTGTATTCAAGCCACACATTAGAGCCACATATGAAACTTTAAATGCACACAATGTCACTGCTTCATTTGGATAAACAATAAGCACGATGCAATAAACTTTCTATAACAATAAACACCTAACCTATTGATAGCAGGTTGAAGAGAAAAAAGGTTTTCTGTTTGTAGCTTCAACACTAAAGAAGCCAAGGTAGGTTATAAACTATAGCTATTTTTGAAGTACATAAGGCGTTAATTAAAAGCACTATTGAGTAAATGGCTAGAATAAATGAGACATTTCAAGTACGGAAGATATATGAGCTAAGGAGAGACAACCGAGATTGCAACGAGGGACATATATAATTTACTGACATAAAAGAGACTCACCGAATAAAGCCAAACCTTTCCACTCTTGTGTTTATAAAAGAGGGTAGAAGCCAGAAGTGGACATATGGTGTCCCTGAGGAGGAAAGAAGACAGATGCAAAATAAGTTATGTTCTTGCCACAACAGGTGATCAAGAAATTTATAAATTTTGAATTAATAACCAAGCCAACTCCAAGGCCAAAAAGAAAACTGTCACAGTATTTTGAGGGCAGTGGCAAAAGAAAAAAGAATATCAACGCTTATGAGAAAAAGTCAAAGTTTAACACCTGGAAAAAGCATCTTTCCCTTAAACCTGGAGACTTAGCTGACTTTGTAGAAAGCGTTCCTTTGGGGATGTAGTCTTGTACCCCTTCCCCCGTTTTCTCTGGTCAGGACACCGGAGGCAACTCTTAAAGGACTTGAAGACTAGCCAAACTGTCATTTGACCACAATGAGAGGAGCAAGGAAAGGCTGAGGAGGGGGCGGGGTGACGGGGAGCCTGTCCTGGGGTTTAGAAAAGATTGAAAAGACAAACAAGAGAGAAAGGGCTGTAGGAGGAAGAGGAAGCAGCAGGACCCTTAGCAAGAACATTTTGGATTATGACAGTGGAACACTTTGCTACTCCAGGTTCCTAGGAGTGAAGAGCACAAAATAAGGCAAAATATATAAATATGTCCATGTTGTAAGTTATTTATATTAAAAATAATATAGGATGGGTTGGGGATAGTGGCTCACGCTTGTAATCCCAGCACTTTGGGAGACTGAAGCAGGCAGATTACTTGAGGTCAGGAGTTTGAAACCAGCCTGGCCAACATGGTGAAAACCCATCTCTACTAAAAATACAAAAATTAACTGGGTGTGGTGGTGCACACCTGTAATCCCAGCTACTGGGGAGGCTGAGGCAGGAGAATTGCTTGAACCTGGGAGGCAGAGGTTGCAGTGGGCCAAGATCATGTCACTGCATTCCAGCCTGGACAACAGTGAGACTCTGTCTCAAAAAAAAAAAGAAAAAATAATAATATATTTAGATCAATTGATTAATCGAAATGCATACTGCAACCATTTTAGGTAACATTTTATAGATTTTTCCTAAAAACAAAACAAAAACAAAAACAACAACTAAGGCTACCTGAGACCTCACAAACCCCGAACACTGTGCTGAGGGTTGGACTCATTCAATTTTCCAAGTAGCTCCATGAGCGAGGAGTTTTGTTTATCCTCTTTTACCAGATGCCAAAGAAGTTTTGCTTTTGCCAGAGCAGTCCATTACGATTTATAAGGAAATAACTCACAAATCCTCCCTCTTTGTGGCACCTGCAGGTTACTGGATATTCAGTCAAAGCCTCAAAAATGGAATGGGATCCCGGGTCTAGTCTACCTTGAGAATGGATGAACCTGGCACTGGCATGCTATGGCCACATACAGCATACAGTTATGTGCAGGAGAGGGAGAGATTATGCCCACTTGAGTACTTCGGGCAAAACCAGCACCCACTTGAAGCAGAGGGAGGAAAAAGGGATGCTTACGCTTACATTTCCCCTGTTGCTACTTGAATGGCTGACTGCACTGAGGCAGCAGCAATGCGTGGGCCCTTCCAGCCTTCCGTAGGAGCTCCCCATCTGGCCATTCGTGGAATCACCTGAGGAACTTTGCAAGCCCAGATTCTGATGCCCCAGTGTAGACCCTCAGAAAGACCCAGGCAGAAGGGCCAGGGCTGAGGACACTATAACCTGAAGGACACCCTGGTGTGATTCTGACACTTGGCCGTGTGTGTGAATACAAACCCAGTTTCTGGGGATAAGTTGAGAATAATGTTGATGTCTCTGAATTTTTCTTTTTCATGTTTTCTTCAAGTTAGCATGAAAAATAGTTAACAAAGAGAGAGGTAACAACTGACATCTCTCAGCTGCTTAGTTTGCTCCAGGCACTGAGCTAAGGACTTACTGTGAATTACATCATTTAATCACAATGATAAATTTATGAGGTACTACAATTATTATCCCTCTTGTACCAATGACAAAACTAGGGCTTAGAGCAGTTAAGGAATTTGGCCAAGGTTAAGCATTAATTAGATTCAAAATATCCAAGGGAGTAAAACTAAAACCTGAAAGGGGTTTAGTAAAGTATTTATGAAATTGAGACGGACTCTTCACCACTCTTGGTTTTTGAGGCACATTCCTGAGCTCCAGTTATTTAATGTAACCTAAATGTGAAGGTCCTCAT
This sequence comes from Piliocolobus tephrosceles, assembly GCF_002776525.5. Taxonomy (NCBI): domain Eukaryota; kingdom Metazoa; phylum Chordata; class Mammalia; order Primates; family Cercopithecidae; genus Piliocolobus; species Piliocolobus tephrosceles. The sequence continues at coordinate 29,823,539 of NC_045441.1, read as the reverse complement.
TTGTAAAGTGGGTGCAGACTGACCTCATTCCCTGGAATAGGCTTGCCTCCTTGAGGCAATTCAGAGATGATGAGGATGTTTAGAAGGCATTTCTGCAAAATCCTGGTGTGAAGTCAAGTAAGCTGAATCTGAGAACAACCTTGGTTTGAATTTAAGCAAAAGAAGCAAACCACTGATATTCTTTGGAAGACCTGCTAAATAACCACACTTTGGAAATGTTGATCTGACAATTTTTAAAAAGCGTAGCATAGCCAATCCCTAGTTGACCAAGTGCATGTTTATCCCATTAGAATCAAGTGGGTTCTAAATGCTTGAAAACAAATATTTCCTGAGAACAGTCCTTGGGGAGAGTTATTTTGGCAATGGAAAGATTTCTGAATGTAACCCCAAATCTGTAGAACTGTAAACAAATCATACCATAATGCCATCAAGACTTTTTTTGGTAAAAGTTCAATAAATGCTGTTTAGTGAGAGTCAAATTCCCAAGCACTGACAAATGTAACAGTGACCCCTCAATTACAATGCCCTTTCATCCACCAGATGATAAGCCAGTGGCTAGGAAAGCCAGCCATCCGCCAATGAATGGTCCTGGCCATTTGAGAATAGTCATTGAATGCTTGTAATAGCCCACTACAGAGAGCAGGGAGGAATCTAGAATTCATAGGAAGTTTCCTAGGGATAGCTCAATCCTTTAGGAAGGTGAACTAGTCAAATACAAACTAAAATCATAAATAATGACATTTTGGTTTGACTATGGTGTAACAGAAGACTTTCTGGAGTTTCTCACAGCCTGTAAATATTGACTGATCCCATAAAGTCCAAGGATTTTTCACAAGGAACAAGTCCAAGAATGACTCCCCTAATTACGGTAGTTATTTTTATGTAAATAAAATAAGCACGCGTTCATTCATTCTCAACTTACCAACAGAAATGCCATGGACACAATATTAGAAATGGTATAATTTTTGCAGTGTTCTGGTGGAGAAACGTGACTTTTGGAATCAAGCAAACATAACCTGTTTTTTAAGTTCTGGATTCTCCCTCTTAAAATGTGTAAGTTTATGTGTCTTACTTCTCCAACCATCGGTCACTTTCTCTGTGCAAATGGAGGCAATGGTACACAGTATTGGAGGGCTCTGGTTGAGGGGATGGCTGAGTCATGGCTATGCACTGCCTGTCAAGCTCAATGTGATGCTCAGTGAACACCAGTTGCTTTCTGTGACTTTCTGAAATGCTTCATCTTCCATTTTAACACCACCACTGTCTACTATCACAGCTAGATACATCTGAGATAGTCAGCAAAAAGAACTGCATTTGTTTCAGAAACTTCAGAATTATGGAAATAATAATATACCTAAATGGAGTCACGAATTTGAACTGGGCCTGAGCAAAAAATTCTCCTGCAGAAGTTTCCTATCTCCATTTTTCTCCCCTCTCAAATTACTCAAAAGATTTGGTTTTGATTAAAATATAACATTTGAAATTTTTCTTTAACATTTAATGTTAAAAGAAATGGCCAATGTTCAGTCATTTTTAAGTATTTTTGGGATATATATATTTCAAGTGTTTTTAAATGGGTGTGATACATTTTGCTTCCTCACAACAAATTTTAACGTGTTATTCAACTTTGCTTTCACAATTCATCTTCTTCTGAAAAAGAAAATCTTAAAAAGTTTCCTTAGGACTAAGACAAGACAGGGAAAACTTTCACTCTAGGAAAATAATATCAGATTTGACATAAATTAGATGCTTGCCAGTAACTAAACCACACCTGTCAAATAAGATGTTAAAATATGAAATAGAATATTAGCAAAAGTTGATTTTGCTAGTGATGGAGCATTGCATTTAACTGTGTTGCAACCAAAGGGAAAGGGAATTTGAAGGCAGATCTTAGTTGAAGAAGCAAATATTCATACAATAAGGAGATTAACCATCAGAGTTTTCACTGTACTTTCTCTCCCAAGTAACTTTTGGAATTAAAGAAAAGAATATAGCTAATATCTCTGCAAAAAAAAAAAAATGCATTACTCTTACGATGCTTTTACTTAGCAATACCTGCAAATTATAGAGTGCAAAAGAAGCAAAAATACAAGTGCAAATAAAAATAAGAAAGCAATCACAACACGATGGGATAAGGGATTCTATCATTGCATTGGTGCACTGTGGGATTAGCTAGGAGGGCACCTAATGCAAAGCAAAGTGGAACTTGAACATTAGAGATCATTTCCAAACATGCATTTTATTGCTCCTCAATTTGTGCTTAGTTCTCCTTGGACGTATACACCACTGTTTCTCAAGCTTTTTTATTTTTTGAGACGTAGTCTCTCTCTGTCACCTTGGAGTGGGCTGGAGTGCAGTGGCATGATCACAGCTTACTGCAGCCTCGAACTCTTAGGCTCAATGATCTTCCCATCTATAGGTGTGTGGCCCATCTAACATATATATATAGTAGAGATGGGGTCCTGGGCTCAAGTCATTCTGTCTACTTATCCTCCCAAAGTACTGGGATTACAAGCATAAGCCACCATATATGGCCATGTTTCTCAAGCTTTAGTGGGCATGGAATCAACTGGGCATTTTGCTAATATCCACTTTCTGATTCTATACGTCTAGGGTGAAATTTGAGATTTTGCATTTCTAACTAGTTCCAGGTGATACTGAAGCCGATGGTTCCTGGACCACAATGTGAGTAGCAAGAGTGTAAACAGCACTTGTGGATTATGCCTGTTATTACAGCCTCTTCTAGAATTGTCCCTAGTGCTCCAAATAGCAAATAAGACTTTCTCAAACACAGGCAGGCCCATGTTTGTAAATAAGTCTTAATAATATTAACATTGGGGGAAAATGTGCTATTCACTTATCTTTTTCTAGTACCTACAGATGTATAACCCTTAAATGTAGAAGGAAAGTTGGTCAAGTGAATTAGATTATTTTTACCAGGATTTTTAAGTCCTCTGAGTTTTCACTCCAAGGCAGATGTATGATGACTGGCATTATTTTTCTAGGCAGATTTTCCTTTTTGTGTTGGGACAACAAGCCAGATTTGCTTTTAAAAATTAGGTAAAAGCTAAAGTAAATGTCAACTTTAAGAAAACATTTGGATTTGCTGATATGAAGCCCTCATACCCCTTTGGAAGAAAGTATATAAATACATAACAACATTTTCTAAAAGCAATCTGGTAATATGTCATACATGCCATAAGGAATTTTTACCCTTTTACTATAGCAACGTGTACTAAAGAAATCCCAAAATATAGGGGAAAGTTTTCCACACAAAGATGTTCATCACAATGACATTACTCATAGCAGAAATTTGGAAACATCCTAAAGTTCTAAACATCATGCAGTGATTAAGTAAATCACACAATGACTCAAAGGGATATTATTTGGTTTCTGAAAAGTATTGTTAAAGCAGTTCTTGAAACAAGTAAAATATACTTCATGTTACATGAAATTAGTAAAATGCAGTATCATATTGAGAATTTTTACAATATGAAAAGAGAAAAATGCACATGTATAGAGATATATGTTATATGTGATGTGTGCACAACCCAGAGAGTGCTGATCATATAGCAATTTATGTGGATGGTGCTTCCTTGGATCACACAGTGTGCAACTTGCACAGCTGAATATGTCGGCCCCGTTTCTAACCTACAGACCAAGAATCAAGAGTGAGTACACCAGATATCAGCAATCTTTGGAGGATGATATATATTTTAATATTTTCCTAATTTTTCCAAATTGTTTTATAATAATCATGCACACTTTCATAAGTAGAAGCAATGAAAATAATTGTATTAAAATTTGAAGAAACGACTGGGCACAATGGCTCATGCCTGTAATCCCAGCACTTTGGGAAGACGAGGCAGGTAGATCTCTTGAGGTCAGGCATTTCAGACCAGCCTGGCCAGCATGGTGAAACCTCGTCTCTACTAAAAACACAAAATAGCCGGGTGTGGTGGTGTGCGCCTGTAATCCCAGCTACTGGGGAGGCTGAAGCAGGAGAATCACATGAGCCCAGGAGGTGGAGGCTGCAGTGAGCCAAGATCACACACTGCACTCCAGCCTGGGTGACAGAGAAAAAAAAAAATTGAAGAAAAAAGCAGATCCATTTGTTCTCCCATTATTAGACCTCTATCTCAAAGTATATCAATATGAATTCTGTAAGTCTTACAATAATAATGTTTTATTTTAATTTAAGCAGATTAGAGGTGTTTTTCCCTCTTTGAGTTCCCTAAAGACATATGACACAGGACTGAATTTCTCTTTGGATCATAGTCAAACAAATCTTTACTGAGTGCCAGGCACAGGGTTTACATGGCTGATTTCATGTAATCTCAACATTGTACTATAGATAGTATTACCATCACCAATTCACACACTGGAAAGAAAAAAAAAGATACTCACTGATTCAACCATTCTTTCTTGGCTTTTCCAATTTACTTCCTTCTGAATATTGGTGGGTAGGAAGCTGCAGTAAAAGGATGAGAGTGGGGAAAGGTGGGCTAAGAAATCTCACTTGTCAGGTAAGTAAATAAGACCCTCCTATGCAAGGGGGGCAAAGTAGTTGTTTAGAAGAAACTTCAGCTGAAGAGAGCTTGATACTGACTTTTTTGAGAGAGCCTGATGTTGATATTGTTGAGAGAGCTGGACCAGAAGACAGAAGAGATGGCTGAAGTCCCACTTCACTTCTTACTAGCTGGGAGATCTTGGACAAGTCCTTAATCCTTCTGTACCTCAATGCCCTTACAAAGTTATTTAGAAGCTCAAAGGAGGGAATATAAGCACATATGAGATCACAGTAAGTGGCAAAGGGAAGTGGTGGTGATCGCCTCTCCTCCTCTATGTATCTTGGACATGCCGCAAATATCCTACTTATCTTACCAGAAGTCTAAAATTCAGGACTCAGTGGCAATTAAAGGTCTAGTATGAATATCTATGGTTAACAGCCTTCAAGAAGGCCACACAAAAACATGGACCGGGTAAGTTCTTTGAGGGAAGGAACATCAGTAGAAGGGCTGAGACCAAGAACAGTGCATTCCTTGGGGAGCATTCTTCCCAAGAAGGGCCTTGGTGAACTGGGAAGAAATGTGTTATATTTCTAGGATTTTAGGAAACCTGTCCAAGGAAGAACCAAGAAAGAGGGCTAAATGCAAATCAAAGAGGGGGAAAGCCCTAGAATCAGGAGACCTGGAGACTAGTTCATCTCTACCCACTACTATAGCGCAGGACTCTGGGCCAATTACTCTGCTGATCCAGACTCCATTTTCCATATCTGCAGAACAGACCAAGTCATCTGTACACTCAGTTTTAGTTTCACAGCTTTGTTATGTCTGCCTTTCCGTAATTTGGTGTCCAATAGTGTTATAAGAAGATCAATAAAAACTGTCTGAGGCATGGTTGGGAGAGTTCCCACACAGGCTGTGGCAGCTTCCTAACCCCGGTGATGTTTCTACCAATAATTTGTTGTATGGGAAAAGCTATGAATTCATTTTCCTCTTGTACAATATTTTAAGGATCCAATAATCTCTAGGGGTCAGCAGACCCACTAACTTTAAGCGAATATTAGTCTGTGATTTTGGGCAAGATGCAGGCCATTGTTCATAGAGCGAGCCAATGCAGTAGGGTGGGGAGACAGATGTTCCAGGTCCTTATACAGAGGCATCCATTAAGGGGTAATGACAAAAGAAAGTTGGTCAAGATCAAGGACGGATTTGTATACAGTGGAGTAGCACTGTGCATATAGGCGGGAAGGAACCAAGGGAAGTGTTTTCTGAAAAGAAAAGGTGCAAGACTGGAAGCTTACTGAGGAAAGAAATGCTTCTTCTTCTTCTTTATTTTTTATTACGGCTTCCCAGGACCAGAGAGTCTGCAGTGTCACAGACACACATAAGCAATGCAAACAATATGAATACGTGTGCAGTGAAAGAAGAGGGTCGAGAAGACACCTTAAGCATTGAATGGAAGTGTGGCTTCTTAAAAAAGTAGAATCTTCTCTTAAAATTGATAGATATGGAAACAGAAATAAGAAGTAGGAGAAATAAGGAGGAAAATAATAAGAACATCTTATATGATCAGATCAGGTAGGTAACCACAATAAGTTCCCTAAGAGCAGAAAGACGGCAAGATGGGAAGTCACAGTAGGCCCCTCATTTTCCTTTTCTTGTCAATTGTTTAGACGTTTATCTCTTTACTGTTCAGAGGAGACAAATATCTTCGGGTGAAGAAAAGATCATCAAATTCCCAAGAGATAACTGTGCTCATGCTGCCTCCATCAGAACAGATAGATCTGGACCTTCGCTGATTTCAGTTTCATCATCCAGTCTTCACTGGTCGGCTTGAGCCCTGATATTGGAAGGATTTCAGAAAGTGAAGAATCAGAGCAGAAGGTGGGCAGAGAATATTTCCAGAGGATTCCTTGTGCCATGGAAACTTTGAAGTGAGTCCACTTTTCTCCATCTCAAAAACCAGGTAATGAATGCCTCAGTCAGCTATCTCATGAATGATCTCACCCGTATCAGTCCATAGTTTCTTAATAGATTCCAGCAAGAGAAATCTCTTCTAACTTAAGATGCTTATTTTCAACTTACTTTTATGTTTAGAATATTGTGATAAAATTTTACCATTCTTTCATTCTTGAAAAATTAAACAAAATGTTCTTTGAGAAAAGGTTCCCTAAGAATTTTTTCTTTTATAATATCTTTTGATAAACCTTATCATATCATACTGTTTGAAAAGACTTAAATACATCTTTTTTTCTTTAAATTTAGGGTTTGTAAACCTGAATTTAATCTCAAATTCAACTTCAAAAACTCAGCACACTCTTTTTTTATTTTTATCGGCACATCAATGATATGTAAAATTCAAAATTCAGTTTTATTTTCTTTTTTTTGTGAAATATGCTCTTAAGAAACAAACAAAAACAATTTACTCAATTAAGTCCATAGTTCTGCCCTTCTAATTTCTAAATTTGGTTGCCAGTTTTAAGAGAATTTGCATACTCTTGAATAAATGCCACTGAAAGGGGAAAGTGGTTTAGTAAAACTACTTATATGCAGCTCCCCTCCTAAAGTGCCCTGTGAATAGCTTTTATTAAGCAAGATTAAAATTGCTCATTATCCCAAAATAACTTCGGTGCATGTGATGTTATAAAAAAAGCATACACCGTAATCAGTTTGACATTTTTGGAATTTCGAAAGGTAATTAGGCTCTCCTTTTTGAAAAAAAAAAAAAAAAAAATCTGCTATTGTGAGCATTTCCAGTGAAGCATAGTCCTCTTTTTCATAGATCTTTAGCTTGCATGAGCTTATCTCTAAAGTGACTGATGTTAGTACATGATCAAATACAGGGGAATTTGCCTTTAAAGGACAGATTGATGATACAAGCTAGAAAGATGTTTGAGGATAGGTACTTGGGAAATTTGTTGTAGGTGCCATTCACTGGTCTATCCCAATGTGTTGTGTTTTGATGCTGGGCTTTCAAGTCCAGCATCCCTGGAATTAAATCTAGTCCATGTACCAGGATGAGGAAAACTGGAATTAAATCTAGTCCACAAACTAGAATATGACCTCAGGAAAACTACTCTGCTTCTCACATCTTGGTTTTCTCCTCTATGAAAGAAGGATGACAACTAACAGGACCATATGTCCCAGTTTGCCCTTGAAATCTATTTATGCATGTTATCAGGTCTAATTATTAATAATGAGTCCTTTCAGCTTTCAAAAGTGTCCCAGTTTGCATGACAGATTATAAACTAACTCTGAGACAAACCTTAGTAGTGTTCTTAGGAAGATTCCCTGCTTCCAATTTCTGGCACATCATTAGTATCAAACATATCCTTCAAATAGAGTCCTCTTGTGCTGGTCTCCCAAACTGATGGAGAGAACTAAGTAGATCTTCCATACAAAGGCCCAGCATATGGTATATATTAAGTACTTAATAAATATTAGTTACTATTAATTTGCCATGTGTGTATTTCATGATATTTTACCTACCCTGACAATATCTGTGTGTATGGAGTTCAGACCTATCTAGAAAGTTGGAATTTGTCAAAAAGGCTTAAAGATGGAACTACTGGTCATTTTCTAGATGACTGATCCAGGAATTCCTAGTTCTACTTGGTCCAGGACAGATACACAGACTTCTTTAGCTGGAGAGAGTCTGTGTTCATAGCCTGAACAAAATCTTCAAAGGTACCTTGGATCTACAAATAGGAAAGAAACACTGATCTTCTCAGTGTCTCTTTAAGGAGCCCAACAGGTGAGGTGTCTAGGCCTGACTCAGAGGATCAGTCAGGGGAAGACAAAGAGAAAAGCCCATTTCTTTGCATTTTAACCTAGGTGTTCTTCTCACTATACATCATTAAGAGAGATAATTTAATGTATCTTTAAATAACAAAGAGGAAAGATTGCACTTTGGAAATACAACATGTAGGCCAGGTGCAGCAGCTCATGCCTGCAATCCTAGCACTTTGGACAGTCGAGACGGCAGGATCGCTTGAGCCCAGGTGTTCGAAATCAGCCTGGGCAACATAGTGAGACTTTGTCTCTGCCAAAAATACATAAATAATGCTACCTTCAGATTTCTGGTTTCCAGTCCAGCATGTAAGAACCCTTCACGTTTTTGTGAATTTTACCTACAGGAGCATGACCAGATTCTCACAGTGACTATCAGAGAAAAATCTCCTCCTGCTTCTAGCATAGGGCAGAGAAAAGGAATTGCTGAAATATGCCAGAGCATTCTATTCTTCTTAACAAGGCCTGCCCTTAAGAGAAACTTTTTTTTACCAGAGCCTACAGGAGTAGGATTTTATCAGAGCCTAACAGAACTGCAGAAGGGAAGTGCCTAACTCTAGCCCACTCTAGCAATCCTGTTCCACATCAAGGGAAGGAGAGGAAACAGAGGCACTCGTGAAGTTCCCAGTTCAGAGGCAAAGACTCATTCAAAGACTGAGACACACACATGGGGCTGTCTAGCATCCTTCCCCACCCACACACCTCACCACCACATGACTAGCAGCCTATTGACAGCACTTCTTTTTACTCAACACTATGTTTATCAAGAGAAAACTAGAAGGGAGACTAAAAGGCACAAAACAGCTTGAAGAGGCTGAGCAAGCTTAAGAACCAGACCCAGATATGGCAGAGATGTTGGAATCATCGGACAAGAAATTTAACAGAACTATGATTAATATGCTAAGCTCTCTAAAAGATAAAGCAGATCTCATGTAAAAATAGATGGGCATCATAAATGGAGAGATGCAAATTCTAAGAAAAAAATCAAAAGGCAATGCTAGAGATCAAAAACCCTGTAACAGAAATAAGGAATATCTTTAATGGACTTATTATTGGACTTAACATGGCTAAGGGAAGAATCTTGGAAGGTAAATATATGACAAGAGAAACTTCCAAAACTCAATAGGAACGAGAAAAAAGAAAAAAAAAAAAGGAAATTACCCTGTAACAGAAATGAAGAATGCTTTTGATGGGCTCATCAGTAGACTAGACACAACTGAGAAAAGAAAATCTGAGACTGATGCTAGGTCAATAAGATAATTCCAAACAGAAAAGCAAATGGAAAAATTACTGAAGAAAAGCAATACAATATCCAAGAACTGTGGGACAACAAAAAAAGGTATAATTACACATAATGGTACTACCAGAAGGTGAAGAGAGAAAGGAACAAAAATATTTGAAGAAATATTTAAATCATTTAATTTCACACACCGAACCACACATTCAGGAAGCTCAGAGAATACACACACACACACACACACACACACACACACGTATATTTATACGGTGGCTCATGCAGCAGTGGAAGATTGCTTGAACCCAGGAGTTCAAGACTAGCCTGGGCAATATAGTGAGACCCCCCCATCTCTAAATAAAATTTGAAAAATTAACCAAGGGTGGTGGCATGCGCCTGTGGTCCCAGCTACTTGGAAGGCTGAGGTGGGAGGACCACTTGAGCTCAGGAGGTAGAGGATGCAGTGAGCTGTGATAACTGTACTCCAGCCTAGGTGGCAGAGTAAGATCCTATTTCAACACATAAACAAAAACAAAAACTACACCTAGACATATCATTGTCAAACTGAAAAAGAGAAAAGAAAATTAAAAATCTGGAGGGTAGCTAAAGTGGGGGATAAAACGTTACCTCCAGACAAACAAATAGAAGAATTACATCTAATGTCGCCTAAGAAACTATGCAAATAAAAAGAGAATGCTATGAAATATTTAAAATGTTGTAAGGAATAAAGCCTACCTAGATTTCTGTCCCCTGCTATAGTAATCAAGTATGGTATTGGTGAAAGAATAAATAGATCAATGGAACAGAAGAGAGGGTACAGAAATACACCCATATAAATATAGCCACCTGATCTTTGACAAAAAAGTAAATGTAACACAATGAGGAAAAGATAGTGTTTTCAACAAAAGATACTGGAACATCTGGACATCTACATTTAAAAAATTAGTCTTATACTATTTACAAAAAAAATTTAACTCAACATAGATCATAGATCTAAACGTGAAATGCAAAACTATAAAATTCACAGAATATAACACAGGAAGAAATCTAGGTGACCTTGGGAACAATGACTTTTCATCTACAACACCAAAGGCACAATCCATTAAAGAAATAACTCATAAGCTAGACTTTATTAAGATTAAAAACTTCTGCTTTGCAAAATACACTGTCAAGAGAATGTGAAGACAAGCACAGAATGGGAGAAATACTTGTAAAAAACATATCTGAAACAGAATGGTAACTCAAAATATACAAAGAACTCATAAACTAAACAATAAAGGAAATGAATGACCTGGTTAAAAATGGGCAAAAGATCTGAACAGACACGTTACCAAAGAAGTTTATAAATGGTAAATAAGCATATGAAAAGATTCTCAACATCATATGTCAATATGGAATTATTAAAACAGTGAGATAGCACTACATACCTATTAAATGGCCAAAATCCAAAACATTGATAACACCAAATGCTGCAGAAGATGTGGAGCAACAGGAACTCTTGTTCATTACTGGTGAGGATAAAAAATGATACAACCACTTTGGAAGACAGTTTAGCAGTTTCTTACAAAACTAAACATACTCTTACCATATGATCCAGCAATCGCTCTCCTTGGTCTTTATCCAAATGAGTTGGAAACTTATGTCCACACAAAAACCTGCACACAAATATGTATAGCAGCTTTATTCATAATTGCCAAAACATGGAAGCAACCAAGTTATTCTTCAGCAGGTGAATGGATAAATAAACTGTGGCACATACCTACAAATGGGATATTATTCTATGATAAAAACAAATTGAGCTATCAAGTCATCAAAATACATACAGGAAACTTAAATACATGTTGCTAAGTGAGGAGAAGCCAATCTGAAATGGCTACATACTGTGTAATTCCAATGATATGACATTCTGGGAAAGGCAAAATTATGGAGACAGTAAAAGAATCAGTGGTTTCCAAGGGTTAGTGGGGAGGGAGAAATAAATAGGCAAAGCAGTAGCCCTTAATTTAGACTCTGTGAGGATCATAGCAAACTTTTTGCCAAAATGTGAGTGAGGCTCAGAACAGCAGTGTGGAACTTGTCCTACCACCTGAAATGCGGCAATTCCATTGTCCTAAAACAGGTAAGAGACTCTCCTTCTTAGCTCTCTGATCCATACAGACCCAGAGTTCCTCTGTTCCAAATAGAAAACTGGGGATGCTTCTACATTTAGAAATTTCAATCCTTCCTCCCAAAGAAAATGATGGAAAGTAGGACTCTGTGGATGAACTGGAGCTGCAACCAAATAAAATCATGTAGAGGACACAGAGAAAGTAGGGGAATGACAGGAACAGACTGTGCTAAGAAGGTTAATCTTGTAGCCACCGGAAGGAGATGGAGAGCAGTGGTGAAGTCAGAGGGACTAGATGAAGTCAAGTAGTAAGCTACTGGAATCATACAGGATTCTCCAGAGAAAAGACACATATACAAGCACACACAGGCACCCACCCACGTATATAATAAGAGATTATATATATAAAGAAATTTATTTCAAGGAATTGGCTTACACAATTGTATGGTATGGCAAGCCTGAAATTTGTAGGGGAGCTGGCAGGCTCGAAACTTTTGGGCTGGAGCTGAGGCTGCCGTCTTGAGGCAGAATTTCTTCTTCAAGGAAACCTCAGTTTGGCTCCTAAGGACTTTGAACTGATAGTTGGATGGTGAATAGTTGAATAGATGGATGAGCCCCACCCAGATGATTGAAGATAATCTCCTTTCCTTAAAGTCAGCTGATTGAAGATATTAACTGCATCTATAAAATACCTTCAGAGCAACACCTAGATTCACGTTTAACAAAATAATTGGGTACGATAGTCTGCCAAGTTGCACATAAAACCAACCATCATACTATTGTGATTTTGCTCAGAAAAGCAATAATGCAGATTTCAATTAAGATAGTGAGAACTCTAACGGAAGTGAGAAGGTGGTGTACGACAGAGACCTGGCAGGATTTGACCAGAGGCCTCACTGCTAGATGTGAGGAAGCAGCAGACTGTAAGATTGCATGGCTCCGGGCCTGCGGGCAGCACGCACAAATAGGGACGTAGCAGGGAGAAAGGGTTTAAAAGACCGTGAGTTGCGTTTGTGAAAAATTGAATGGAGACACCAGCAGGAGCCCAGATGTAGCCTCATAACTACAAAGCCAGGAAGGGACTAGGAATTCCAAGTTTGGAATCCTCCACCTGGAGGTGTTGGCTGAAGCTCCAGGAAATCGAGAGGAGGAAAGCTTGGGGAATTCTCCCATTGAAGGGCAGGGTCAGGACAGGCAGTAAAAGCATATAATTCAGAGCACAATGATTGATGAGCAATATCCAGTCTCTCCTGTTACCCTTCACTCCCTGACACTCATGTGTTTTCCATAATTGATTTTTGCCGAAATATATATGGACATATATGCTCATACTAATACAGCCCTCACCAGTAGATCTGCATAATATGCTTCAAATTTCAAAGCTGGAATTTTTTTTAGCTCCTTTTTGAAAAATATAAAGAGACTAGACCAGAACAATGTGGATTCTTAGGACTGTAAAACTGATCATTGAAAATCTCTGGTTCTGAGATAATAAAACTGAAACCCAGAAGGCTAAATCTCTTGTATACATTTATGAAGCTGGTCAGTTACAATGGATACTAAAACCAAAGTCCGACCCTCAGTCCTGACACTTTTTCTCTGCCCTAAACATTGCTTTCACACTGCACCACAAATTGCCGATTGTAGACACAGCCAAAAACCTCCAGCACACTGTATTATCATTCGGAAAATTAGATGCTAATGTTCTCAAGAATCTCATTCAACAGCCGATACTTTTATTTATTTATTTATTTAAGTAACAGTCTATGTGAGTATTTTAATTAGCTAATGAGTCTGAGCCTGTAATTCCCCTGTCAGGCCTTCAGGCTGAACTGTTTTGTGTTTTCAAGTCTTATCACACAGACTTGTTCTGCGGAATTGTATGTTTAATGAAGTAATGAGTTTTCACTTTTATGTAAGGAAAGCAGATTGATTTCCACCTCTCTCAGCAGCCCAGAAATAGATGCATACTGCCAGGTGGGGCAGAGACAGTGCATAGGATGGAGACCTCTAAGGCACCCCCATCAATGTCCACATCCTTCTGGTCTATTGCCTGATGTTCTTCAATTCCGTTCCATCCACTTCTCTCGTTGTCATGGCTTTATCCTTCCTATAGGCCAAGACAATCTCTCCTCATGTTGCAAAATGACCATGGCCAATGGTCACCTTCAGAGCAATACACCTTCACTGTAACCACAGTAGCCACAGTGTTAAATGTTACTTGAGTCCTATGCTCCCAGAGAACAGACGTGGTTAAGAAATCACCTCAGCTTTTCATTTCCCAAAATCCACCCACTGTCTTTTGTTCTAGGAAATCTTGAAGGACCACTTTAGCCAGCATATTTCAAAGTAAGCCTGGTCTTCATCCTCCTTCAAGGCTCCCAAAGTGGATGACTCCCTGTATCCTTGCCTCTATAAAATCCCAGGCCTTCTTCCTTTTTTTGAGAAGTCTTTCCTTAGTGAACATTCTCTACATTGCAATAGCCCAAATAAAATAATCTCCCTAATTGTCCAATGCATTTTTTTTCTTTCACAGTGGCTACAGGTAAGGAAAAGCATAATCTCACACAAAGATACATAACTGTGAAAGCAAGTCTCCTCCTGAATGCTGCCTTACACATGAACATGTATTAGCAAACAGGAACAGCCAGTCCACCTGCCTGTGGGGTTGGTGGAGCCACAGGCCTCTGGCCCCAGGGTCACCTAAATTTGCCCTGATGAAAGGGTTTCCAGGAGAAAATCTGACAGAATTCTAGTGGCAGGACCTTGACCTATCAGATGAGAGAGAATCCTTAAGGAATGGCAAGAACAAGGGTTCACATCAGATGGGCCCTTCGCTCAAGAGTTACAAAGCTGATATTGCTGAGGTTTACACCTCTCAAGAAAGCAGACATTTCTAACCAGCCCATCTATTTGGAAAGCAACTCAATTCAAGAATGAAAATTTATGTCCAACATTCCCCTATGCGAATTACGAACTCCTCCAGGGCAGATCAGATAGTCATAGTGGAAGAGTTTGCAGGAGCTGGTTAGTGTCTCTCAAATGTTAACTAATTGCCTCACCCTGCCTCCATGAGTGTGAGTGTGCATTCCTGAGTAGGGTATTCCAACCATCAGGCTAACCACACTAATAGATTAACAGACATGTATAGCTCATGCAAAAGGTCAGAACTTAAGTATTTTCAAGTAATTCCAGACAGCGTAACAACCTACAGAAACGTTGTGAGATCTTACTTCCAGGATTGTACAGCTTGAAGTCATTCTCCACACTGTAGCCAGAGTTATTTTTCTTTTTTCCTTTTTATTAATTGACAAATAAAAATTGTATATATTTGTAGTGTACATGATGTTTTGATACATATCGACACTGGAATGCTATAATAAATCTAGCTAATGAGCTTTATCTCACATACTTATGACTTTTTGTTGATGAGAACACTTAAAATCTGCTTTCTTAGCAATTTTCAAATGTACAGTATATTGTTATTAACCCTTGTCACCATGATGTTCCATGGGTGATCTCCTGTGCTTATTCCTCCTGTCTAACTGAAATTTTTGTAATTTTTCTAAATCATACACCTAATCAGTCATTCATTCGGAATCTTTCAGGGATTCTTGATCAATCTGATGCTATATTCCAGACTGCATAAATGCCCCTAAGGTCCTACATAGGTAGTCCCTATTTATCTTTCCAAGCTAATCTCTGACCACCTCCCATTTCTGGGTCTCTCTCCACATTGTCATAACTCCCCAGTCCTCCAAACTCCACCAGTCCCCTGTCCACCCACCCATGCTCTGCAGGCATGTTGCTGCTTGCCTTCAGATCCTCCTGCTGAGCTCCATAACGCAGCAGGTTTCTGGCCCCCTGTCCCCCAACAACTGTGGTTTCCCAGAGAGCTTCCCACTGGATTTGGCCAAGGAGGATTTGCTGGGAGTTGAGAGACAATGAGGCAGGGAGAAGCTGAGGGCTGTCTCCTTCTGTTCCTGCTTTGGAAGCCAGGTCTGGCAGAAGATGCCTCTTCTTGAGCTCCTACAGGACAAGCCCATGTAGGCTCCAGGCTCCTTCCAAGGACTCTGGCCTTGACCTCTAGTCACTCTGCTTTTTCCCTTTTAGGTGGCTTCCTGTTGCTACTGGCTTCTCATCCTCTCCCACCTCCTAGGAAACTAATTCCCCACATTAAATTTCCTCTTCTAATACATACAAATGAGCAAATATTTTCCATGTTCCTTATTGGCTTTGAGCAAGTGCCTGATGATATGATTTTGTTCTTTGAACAGCATAGCAAAATGTCTTCCATGCAAGACTTGGGTGTAAATAAGACATAGCTCATGGGGCTCCAACAACGTGGTTACTCCCATCTATAGGTTACCTCTTTGCTATGATCTGAGAATTTGTGTCCCTCCAAATTCATATGTTGATACCTAATCCCTATTGTGAGGGTATTTAGATAAGAGGAGTTTGAGGGTTGATTAAGTTATGAGGGAGGAGCTCTCATAAATGGGTTTAGTGCTGTATAAAAGAGTCCCAGCAAGATCTTTCAATCCTTCTACCATGTGAGGACACAGAGAAGTTGCTCTATGAACCAGGAAGGGAGACCTCACTAGGTACTGAATCTGCTCGTGTCTTGATCTTGGACTTTCCAGCCTTCAGAGCCATGAAAAATGAACTTCTGTTATTTAGAAGCTCTTTAGTTTATGGCATTTTGTTATAGCAGCCCCAACAGACAGAGACATCCTTCCATGGGCCCAACCATGCTGAACATCCTTTAGTTACTCAAACATGCACTGGTTTCTATTGCCATCTGCTTCTTTCCATCTCCAATGCTATCGCCCTGGTCCAAGCCACCATCATTTCTCTTTGTATTTACCTTACTAGTCTCCTTAATGACCTTCCTCCCTGTGCCTTCCTGCTCCCCACACATTATTCAAAATGGTAAAATCACTCTCCTGCTGAAATCCCTTTGATAAATTCACTCTGAACTCAGAACAAAATCCCAACCGCATAACCTGGTCCAGTGCTTGGGCTCTGCTCAGACTCTAACCTCACTTTCTATTGTGATCCTTAGGGCTCCATGGGTCCTGTGGCTGCCTGTAAAGCCCCTCTCCCTGCAAATGTTGATGAATGGCTCCTTCACGCAACTGAAGTCTCAGCTCAATGTCACCTCCTCTAAGCATTCTTCTCTGATCCTCCAATGAAAGCAGCTTCCCTCCAGGTACCCGGAACTGCTCCTTGTTGTTTTCACAGCACTTATCGTCATCAGGCAAAAGGGTTTTTGTAAACACTAAAATGTGAGCTCCAAATATATCTCAACTACCTAATCCATCTCTGTATCTCAAGCTGGCAGACCCATCCCTGGCTCACTGTTGGGACTCCACAGATACATGTTGAACACATGAGTGAATGGAGTGCCAGGCATGTAAAGAAAGCTTTACAGAGATGAGCTCATCATCATCTTTACAGTAACCCAGTGAAGTAGGTGTCCCCTCTGCTTATTTTCAAGAGAGTAAATAGATGGTCCCTGCCATGGGCCTAGTGAGGGGTGAACCCAAGCAGTCTAGTCACAGAGTCAGTGTATGACCTGAAGGTACATCGTCTTGCTTTTCATCACAATACAGAGTCTTGGACAATATTTCAAATGATAATGAGTAATAAAAGTATGTATTAGAAATTAACATATTCTACTAGCACAACTAAGCCAACCAAGATTACAACCAGGTGATGAGAGCATGTGTCTACCCAGACAGTTTTGAACATGACCTCGCAGTGCTACTGTGTTCCAACCCTCTCCTTCCTCTGGGGGCTAGGAAGTTTCTTTCTACAGTCTTTGCATGGGACACTCCAATTTTAGAAAAGTAAAAAATGTGAAGAAAAAACATTTTAGAGGTAAGGAAATATAGAAATTGACAAAAATACTTGGTAAAAATAAAGTTCAATAAAAGACAAAGAATCCAAAACATTACTAAAAATAACAATTCAGGGCTGCACATGGTGGCTCACGCCTGTAATCCCAGCACTTTGGGAGGCCAAGGTGAGCACATCACCTGAGGTCGGGTGTTCGAGACCAGCCTGGCCAACATGGCAAAACCCCGCCTCTACTGAAAACACAAAAATTAGCTGGGTATGGTAGCAGGCACCTGTAATCCCAGCTACTCAGGAGACTGAGGCAAGAGAATCGCTCAATTCCAAGGTAATAGGTTGCAGTGAGCTGAGATTGTGCCACTGCACTCCAGCCTGGGTGACAGAGTGAGACTGTGTCTCAAACAAACACATAAATAAATAAATAAAATAAAATAAAAAATAAAAATAACAATTCTGGTAAGATAATACATTTCAATTATTATTATATGATACCACATTATTGTCAGCCTATGTATTCTGACTTTACTGAAAGGGTAAGATATGAGGCAGTAATATCTGAAATAAGACACTTACTGTCTTAGCCCCTGACCATCTTATGGCAATTCACAGAGTCATATATTTTCTATAAAATCACAACTCTTCAGTCACATTCCTAAAAAAAAAATAACTAATCCTCATTTTCCTAATTCCCCTCTACTTGATCTCCACCACTACCTAATTGTAATACCTGTCTCCTTTTCTCAAACTTGCTTTGAATTAGATACATTGCCAATCATCCATAAATGACAAGAAGAGTTCAAGAATTGAAGTAAAGCTATATAGGGAAGAAAATAATATCTTCTCCTTTAAAAGCATCATGTAGGTTTTTGGAAATGGTCCTAAAGATATTTCATAACATAGATTATTGTCAACAATCACCACAGAAAGAATCTTAATTTTCTTCAACTTTAATCTTTTTATTCTTTTTTTTTTTTTTTTTTTTTTTTTTTTGAGATGTAATCTCACTCGTCACTCAGCCTGGAGTACAGTGGTGGATCTCAAGTCACTGCAACCTCTGCCTCCCAGGTTCAAGCGATTCTCCTGCCTCAGCCTACCGAGTAGCTGAGATTACAGGTGTGTGCCACCAGACCCAGCCAATTTATGTATTTTTAGTAGAGATGGGGTTTTGCCATGTTAGCCAGACTGGTCTTGAACTCCTGACCTCAGGTGATCCGCCTGCCTCAGCCTCTCAAAGTGTTGGGATTACAGGCATGAGCCACTGTGCCCGGCTCCATCTTTAATCTTTATGGAAATACTTTTCCTCACTATTTCTCCACACACACCTATTGCCCAGTGAAAATGGTAATGAGCTCTCAGAAGACACAAGAATCTAGAAATATGGTCCCTGCCAAATAATTACCCCTCACCCAGACAATGATAAAAAGTACCATTGAAATACTTAATTTGCATAAGAATCATCATAGTGGAAAATAGGTAGGTTTCTCTGTCACTGCTTTTCTCTGTTGAAAACATTGTACATTAATGTTTCTGTTGGCATGTGCCTTAATATTTAAAACTCAACACAAATGGTAAGCAGAGAAACTAAGTACAGGTTTTGTGCTCAGGCCACTGTGATGCTCCAAGATTGGCAGTTTAGGTCCATTTTCTGGCCTGTATAATAGAAAATACCACAAGCAGGCTCAGCTTCAATGAATTTGTCCACTAGTCACAGTTAAATAGATGACATTGACCTTACTCCCTTGGGCATGCTCCTCCCCAGGATACCTGTCTTACTTTCTCACATGGCTATTGTCTTTCCACTGCCACTGACTTTTCTAGAAAGCAAGTTGCCAACTTATTTCATTAGGATATAATTTTTTAAAATTTAGTTTTAATATTTCCTATAAGACAGATTCACTAATAATCCCCCCATAATTACTTGTGACCTCAAAAGCTCCCCTAGGTATGGGATGTCACCATTAGGCTCTTCTTTTGCTAGCAGGGATAGAAATGGAGGTGAAAAGTGCAGCAGGAAGACATTCAGGAAGCTTCTAGGCTCCACTCTATGCAAATTTGAAAGCAAAAAGTTTAACAGTCAGTTCCTTGAGCAAACAATTAATTTATCTTCCCTTCATCATTCTTAGATTGTCAGGATTTACCTGATTTAAACTTATCTTCTCTGCTTCAGCAAGCCAGTGAGTCGTATTTATAAGGATAAAGTTACAGAGATGCATAGATACTAGTTGTGTGTATGTGCGTGTGTGTGTGTGGTGAGGCATATACAAGGGCTTCATTGTCTAAAAGTATGTTTTAGAAAAACACACAATAAAACAGTGTGCTGTGTCTAGAATGAGTAATTCACATCCTTAAACAAAACAAAACATACACATTTGTCAGCACCACTGAGTGGGAGACACTAAAGTGAACACAAAACAAATCAGTTTCTGTGAAGAACACAGGTTAATGTCTGTAAAGACCAAGTGATTGATTTAGGAGAGAGAAAAGGTAGTTAAGTTTTATTACACTTCTGGTAAAATAAAAAACCCAAAGCTAACAAAAGAGAGTCACAATCCTATGATAATTAGTGCATCCGAGAGATGATGTCAAAGGGTTTGCTGATCCTGAGTAAAACCCATCTCTCAAGAACAACGCCATTGGGTCTGTTCTCTAGTGGCAGAGGTTGGAGGTCAACTTCAGGTATTTCAAGAAAAAACGTGTCATTTCATCATTAAAGTCTCTGTCTTCAAATGGCTTTTATCCTCTCAAAACCATTTAAAATGTAAAATTCGTAAACAATTTTCTCCAAAATTATGGGTCAATTTAAAAAAAAAAATTTAAGTACAGTTTGCATGTCAATAGTTACATATATAAATGAAAGAGAACAATGAACCGATGCAATTTTGCTAAATTTAACTTATGCTTTTTAAAGCTATAAGCACCACTTGCAGAGAAGAGAATGACATCCCCTATGATTGAACCACTCAAGTAAAATGTGAGGGGTGGAGACAAAGTTCCCTTGGGACTACATTTTCCAAATTTTATTTGATCTTCTCTAAACAACAACAACAGCAACAACAAAATGGTACTTTTTACAACCATTTTCTCATTTAATTCTTGCCTACCCCTTGAGGTAGTTATTTGTTATTCTTACTTTATAGATGGGGAAATTGATCATTAAACAACGTCTGCATTTTCCCAAATCACATTACTAATAAAATCCTTGTGGTTTTGCAGTTACATCACCTGTATATTCACTTACATTGTGCCAAAATGACCTGCTGACATTCCTTGCCATACACTTATATATTTTTGTACCCTACCTTATTCCACAAAGTTGAGGAAGATAATTGAAAATCTTGCAGGAAAGAAATTCCTTTAACATTCCATTTTTCCTCTCTTCGGTGTTTTCTGGAAACATCTGTCCAACAGAGTGGGGGATTGTTGTAGAAATATGGAGTTCACGGTAACTCAATTTGTTCTCTTCTTTTGCTACTCCCAAATAGAATTTTAGATAAAGGGCAACTATTCAAGGCTAACAAAAGGGCAGAGCTGGCCAAGCTGATTTCTTAATTCTACGTAACGACAAAGCAGTGGTAGAACGTGTTACTTAAGTCAAAAGTATTAATAAAATCTGTCTTCCATGGACTTTTCTCAAAGAATGCATCTATCCTTGAGCCACCCACTGTTCTGAGCAGCCTTTTTTATCTACTCTCTGGACTTTGCTTCAAGAAATACAGTCTGCCTAGAGGTTCTGAAGTTGTTTTTGTATCTACAGAATGCTCTGCATCACTTAAGACCAAGAGAACGACTTGAACTCCAACCACTAGACTGCTGAAGTTGCTCCATACTGACTTGGCAAAAATAAGGTAAAAGGCAGAGCCCTTGCAGCCTAGTTGAACAATTTCTCTGTAAGTGACAGGTGAGTGTGTGTGTGTGT
The DNA here is from genome assembly GCF_002776525.5 of Piliocolobus tephrosceles. Classification (NCBI taxonomy): domain Eukaryota; kingdom Metazoa; phylum Chordata; class Mammalia; order Primates; family Cercopithecidae; genus Piliocolobus; species Piliocolobus tephrosceles. The sequence continues at coordinate 29,802,129 of NC_045441.1, read as the reverse complement.
GTGTGTGCTATTCTAGGACCCATTTGTTCTATCACTCTGCTTCTATTGTAGTTACTTATTTATTTTTAATTTATCTATTGAATTTTAAAATCAGTCTTCCACTGAGTTATTAACACCAGAAGGTAGAAATTATTTCATGTTTATCTCTGCACCTTCAGGCTTAATATGAGACCAGCATTCAATAAACGTTTGTTGGAAGGAAAAAGAGAACTAGAAAGAAAGTAAAGAAAAGAAATTGTTAGGAAATACACATTAATGACAGAAGGTGACAAAGTCTGTGATAAAGAACTGTTTGAAAATTACAATATAGAAATTTCTAAAGTTATTTTTTGATGCATGGTATAAATATTGCATCGCTTCATGCTTCAGTAGTATTGGGTATGAGATAGAGTTTATTGATTTATTTTTTCCAAATAGAAAGGTCCACACGGTCCCAGGCACCGTTGCAAGCACTGGGGACAGAATGAGGGAGCAAAACAGCTAGGTCCCTACTATGACTGGAACTTAGAATTTACTGAAAGGACATAATCAATAAGGAAACATACCAATAGACAATGGTGATGAGTGTGCCAAGGAGAATGCAAAGGCAATAAGATAAAGGGCAGCTGTAGTTAATGGTGGATGTGGGGAGGTGAAGAGGTAGGGGCAACTGTAGATCGGGTCACCAGGAAGGTCTGGGGAGTCAGGGTCTTTGGAACAGAGTGATAAGCAGAGAACATGCAATCCCAGAGCTATTTGGGAGAGGAGATTTATGGGAAAAAAAGAAAGGCTCTGAGGTGCAGAATTAAGGGCTCCAGAGTAGGGCAAGAGTGTCTGGGGCAATGTGGGTGAAAGAGAAGATTAATAAGAGATAGGGTCAGGTCATAAGGGTCATGGAGGCTGTGGTAAAACATTTGGAGGTTCATATTCACCTTAATATTCTTTCTCATATAATTATTATTTCTTTGATCTTATGAGAAATTTTCCTTTCACATTCACAACATTCATTTCCATGTTTCTCTTACTCTAACTCTTGCAGATATCTCCGGAACAATCCTTTTGTTGAGATTCTTGATGGACACACCAAATACTCCAGTAGGTGTTATCTTGCCCCCACAATTGGAGTATTCCATCTTTGAGTGTCATCCAGTAACTCTAAGCATCTTGACATGTCTACAGCTACGCACACATGAAACTGCTGCTCCTAAAGGATAAATTAATATGCAGTCACACACTTCCCTAGATAGTATTTAATGGAAATTGTTGTTGAAATAAATAAATATTAAATGCATAAAAGACTGATGGAAATTACTGTAAAGCAAGTACTTAGCTCCCCTAGTAGCAACAGGAAAACGTTATGCATGGAAGATGAGACTTCCCAATTTATTTGGAAAATGATTTTCTATGGGATGTTGAAATAGCAACAGAACCACTTGGAGAAACCGTAAAGAGATTGACATATTATAAGAATAAAGCCTATTTGATTAAAAAAAATTTAAATACCCATTTCAAGTATCTGGCTGAAAAACTCTTGAGACAGTGAATTATGCAGGAATGCTTTTAGCTACTGTCCATTCAGCCAGACTCCTCTGAGCTGCTTTCTCCAGGAGAGCCTCTTTGTTGGCTGCTGTGACCTGCTCATTACATGGACTCTATTTGCAAGCTTGGCTGGGGTAGTCATCACGAATAATAATGACAAGGAGCACAATGGCCAGTTGGAAAAGTCAGGAAGGAGATGGAAATGGAAAATGGGAAGGTACAAATGGTCAGGTTTCTTCCACCACTGGACCCCAGTAGGTAGCGTGGCAGACGTGTGAAGGCCACATTCAAAAACTAGAGAGTGGGTGAGGCTTTCATGAGAGCTGTCTTGTTTTATTAAAAAAAATCTTGAGTTCTATTTCTTATTACATAGTTAATAGACATGCATGCATTATGGAACATAGGTGTTTTGTTTTGTTTTGTTTTGTTTTGCCATTGCTGTTTAACAGAATTAGGATCACGCTGCATACGGAACTCTACTTTATCACCTAATAATTTAATATAATAATTTACTCTATGTAATTAAATATTGACCTATATTATCTTAGTGATTTTATGGAATTGTAGACATTTATTTATCCAATTGGTTTTTGCTAAATAATTAGATTTCTTTTCAAATTTTACTATTATGCATTATACTAAGTTAAGAATCTTTGCACACATGTCAGATCATTCCACTAAAACCAATGTTCCAGGTGTTAAATTTATTGTGAGGGTACAGTATTGGTCCATTTTGAGAATTGTATTTCTAGATACACACATAAATAATATGTAAATATATTCTAAATACATAAAAATACACAAATTATAAGTACATAAATCTAAACATATAAATTCTCAATGTCTAATTCTAAATAGACATAAGATTTAAATATCTAAATTCTAAATGCATAAATCAAGTAAACCTTGATTGATTATACAAACAATATTTTAGGCTGAAGAATAGGCAAATAAACCCCAAAAGTACATAGAAGGAACAGGGGTACAAGACAGCCTGGGCCCCGCTCTGGTGGGGCTGACTCATCAATGAAATGATGGAGATTATCAGCAAGGAAACACACCAACAAAAATGACATCAGGTGGTTCTAGGTGTCCTGAAGGTAATAAAAATCAGAATATTGTAAAATAAATCTCTAAATTGGATATAGCAACAAACATTTATACTAGGTGCAGACAAAGGTGCCTATTTCCTCACACCTTTGCCCAAACTTTAGATGATCACATTTAAAATATTCACTTATTATTTTAACTTACATTTCTTTGATCATTAATGAGGTCACTTAAATATATATATAACTGCTTGCGTTTCTTTTATTGTCTACCTGGTTATATCCTTGAACAGTTTTCTATCGTGCTGATCACCTTTTCATGTTGATTAAAAGCTTGTTATTATGTTGCAAATATATTAATGATTGCCTTTTGGATTTTGATGGTGCTATTTGGTATGCAAAAATTATATTTAGGAGGTCAGGCGGTGGCTCATGCCTGTAATCCCAGGACATTGGAAGGCTGAGGCACTTGAGATGAGGAGTAGGAGACCAGTCTGGCCAACATGGCAAAACCCCAGTCTCTACTACAAATACAAAAATTAGTCGGGCATGGTGACACACACCTGTAATCCCAGCTACTCAGGAGGCTGAGGCATGAGAACTGCTTGAACCCAGGAGACGGAGGTCACAGTGAGCTGAGATCGTGTCACTGCACTCTAGCCTGGGTAACAGAACGAAACTCTGTCTCAAAAAAAAAAAAATAAAAAAAAAAAAAAAAAAATCATATTTAGTTAACTAAATCCATCAATTGTTTTTCTTTTTCTTTGTAGTTTTCTAATTTTATTTTTTTCTAAAATAAGACCTCATTGCATCCAAGATAACACATGTAGGTTTCTAAGTCATCTCTCAGTTATCTTACAGTTCTATGTCCTGTATTTAACTCTTTCATTCAGTTTTATCGTAATGCTCTTATTTTATTATTTCCCAAACAGATAGCGCCATTGACTTGAATATTTTCCCGCTGCTTTGAAGCACCTTCATCCTATTTTACCTCTGTATATGTGTTCATCCCAGGATGTTCCATGTTGCTTTACTGACTTGTCTTTCCATCCTTCAGGCAGAACCATGCCTTAGTCCAGTTTCGGTTTAGTCTTGTAGTATCTGTTTGAGTAAATACAGATACAATAGTATCTGTTTGAGTAAAAAGACCCATTTGCTAGAAATGGGTCTTTTAAACTGACCCCCTTATCTCCTATCTTTCTCTGCCTTCTAATCTGATGAATGAATTGTGAAATGCTCATTGACTTGTTTAGGGAGGGAGAGATGGAGAGACTGCCAGAAGAAAAGCAAACGAACTTTTTTTTTTTTTAATACTTTCTTGCATCATGCTGCGTACACTAGATGTCTTTAATCTTGACAACAACGAAGATAAATATTAGCATCACTATTTCGTAGATAAAGAAATTGTCTCTCAGAGAGGTGATTGAATTGTCCAAGATCACACAGGAATGAAAGGAGGAATTAAGATTCAAACTCAAATCTATCTGACTTCGACTTACAACACAGGGAACCCATGTTCTTGGGTGCTGGACCATGAAGGACTGTGGAGACAGAGGCTTTACCAGCTCTAGTGCCACTGCGAGGGAGAGAGCACTGAGCCAGGCAGTGCCTCTGGCTGCTGCTTACCCTTGCTATGCTAGTGTCTTGCCACTGTTTGTACAAAGACAGGATGTGCACCCACATGGTAAAATTAGAGGTCATTTTCAGCAGCGCCCCCTACCCTGTCCTCTTCCCAACTAAATATTTTCCTCGTAAGTCAGCCATAGTCTTAGAAACTTCCTACAATGCTTTCCAGAACTTCCTTCATCTTTAGGTTCTGTCTCTGGAAATACCCTGGTTTATCTGGCAAGGAGGTAGGGCCACGGGAAAAATGTAGCCCTTGCTATATGGCCTTGGGTAGTCTATTTTGCATCCCTAAGCTTCTATTTTTTTCACTAATAAATTAAGGATAAAAATAATTGTACTTATCGGCTGGGTGCAGTGGCTCATGCCTGTAATCCCAGCATTTGGGAAGCTGAGGCAGGAGGATCGCCTGAGGTCAGGAGTTTGAGACCGGCCTGGCCAACATGGTTGAGGCAGGTGGATCACTTGAGGTCAGGAGGAGGACCAGTCTGGCCAACATGGTAAAACCCTGTCTCTACTAAAAATACAAAACTTAGCCAGGTATGGTGGCACACGCCTGTAATCCCAATTACTGTGGAGGCTGAGACAGGAGAATTGCTTGGGCCTGGGAGGCAGAGGTTGCAGTGAGCTGAGATGATGCCATTGCACTGCAGCCTGGGCAACAAGAGCAAAACTGCGTCTCAAAAAAAATTAATAATAATAATAATGATCGTACTTATCTTGTGATAATAAAATAAATTATAAAATAAAGTGCTTGGAACATGCCTAACCTAAAGGTTATAGTGTGTGTGAATGATTGTTACCATCATTATTCTTTTTCATTGTTATGATGAAAACTGAGAGCAAGTCTATGAAGAAATGGAGATAATGTGAGTTAGAGGAATGGATTAGTTCGCGGAAGCATAAAAATAAAATGCAGTTAGTAAAGCTTTAAAGAACAGATCTAAATTATGTGTTGAGGGCCCAAGATGACAGACTAGGAGAGAAAGTGGGAGAAACTGGACACCTGAAGCTAGGTAAAGTCTTCTCTCTCCAATTTCCCCAGGCCTGGTATCTGTCAAAAGGAGGAAAGGTTTTCATCACCTTCGAAGAGACCTAGCATCTTCCCTTCCAGGATTTGGTCTCATTACTCTCTGTCCTTAGGAAGGCAGATACAGGAAGCCAGTAAACAGCTGATGGGGGATCTGGGAAGCAGTGAGAAAAGGGGCAAGGGCTTAGTGTGTAGAAGGCACGAGAGACATTCTTTACACAATCATCTATGCCTCGTGCTTTTATTCAGTGAGCATTCATTAGAGACTGGGTGAAAGCTAGGGATACTCTGATGAAAAAGTTACAGAAGACCCTGTCTGTAGGAAACTTAGTAGGAAAGACTGACAAAATAGACAGGCAATTATATTCAGTGCAACAAGTACTATGTCATGGTCAAGATGGTAGAGGATTCATGCAAGGTGCACTCCCCTACATTGAAGGCCAGAGAAGGCATCAGATTCTGCGTCTGCAGGAAACCAAGATTGAGAGCCCAGGAGGGGCACTCCATTCAGTGGATCAATCAAGGGCAAAGGCTTGGGCGTGGAGTTGAACAAGGCCACTGAGGGAACTGTAAATGAGCTGCAAGTCATTTATTGTGGCTGGAAACCAGCACAGGAAGAGAAAGAGTGGTAGAAGATGAGATTGAGCAAGTGAACTGGGAGCAGATGATGAAGGCTCCCATGGACCAGGCCGAAGGCTGTGGCCTGGGCACAGTGACCATCTGTACTTACTCCTTGCAAACATCCCCTGTCCTGCTGAGTGTGGATAGTAGCAGCAGGTTTGGTGCATCATTGTAGAGCTCAAGTTTTTAGACTAGTATAATAGTTTAATTTTTGCTACCACATAAGTCATGTTGAAGTTCTAACATAACCTCTTGACATGTCCTGAGGAATAAGCCAGAAAGATTGAACTATAGCTAGGCTCAAAGGTAAACTTGAAGGTGGACCTAGGTGCCATCAAAAAAAGTTCTCACTGGTATCTTGAGGTTCTATATGAGAACTGGTCAGACTTACCTTCTGATATTGCTTCAGTAAAGAGCCTCAAAACCTTTTTCCTGAAATGAGGAAATGTCAGAGATAAAAGCCAGCTCAAATTTGGCCAAGCAACACATATTACTTCTATGGCTTGTGAACATTGACCTCACTACAAAATATAATCATAATTCATCTGGGGGAATTATCGTTCAGCGGGAAGTTAAAACTGCACATGTTTTATACACACTTTTTGAAGGAGGGATGGTGAGGAGAAGAAAAGAAATAAAATAAAGGGAAAGAAAGGGAAGGAGAAAGGGAGGGAAGGAAGAATGAAAAAGTGGAAAAAGAGAGTGTCTGTCTGTGTTTGTATTAAATGATGGCCAGGTTGGAATAGCACAAGCATAACATTTGGATATTTTCTACAATCCTCAAAGAACAGAGAACACAACAGGGCATCCCTTCCCACACCCCGGGGTTTACGTGAAATTCACAAATGTCATAAGTAATCAAAGAGTCTCGTTCCGAAAAACTTAGGGTGTTTTACCTACTGAAGATGAACTTGGAATATTCAGATGGATTCCTCTATTAGATCAGTGGGGAGGATTTATTGTAGTTATTGAGGTGTCAGCTTATTTTGGAACTCACTATCCTCCACCAAATTCCTTTGAGTCAAAGGGAAGTGATACATTAACGGGAAGATGTCCTCTTGTAAATCTCTTTAAGCACAAGCATGCTTTTCAAAAGGCTCATCACTCATGAACCTCTCACCACGTGGGTCAGTTAACTATTTCAAAATAAATCTAATCAAAAATGCTTATCATCCTAAAATCATCTTCTATGAGAGACGGTTACAGAAATGACTCATGTTGGGCTTCTTTGATTGCAAAAAAAAAAAAAAAAGAGAGAGACAGACTCACTAAAATTGCCTCAGAAACAAGGTGTTTCTCATGTGGCTGTGCAGGGAAACAGGATATCAGGAAACTCACCCATGTGGAACTTGGGAAAGCCAAGCATCTAGATTTACGGGGAAAAGGTGATTACAGGGAACTGGGACCAGATGATTCAAAGACTGGGTTAGCTCCTTCTGTTTTCTGTGGCAGTAATTTGCCAATAATTTTTCTAGAACTCTGCTACTAGGATTCCCCTCCAAGTCCTCTCTGTATTTCCTTACTCTTGTTTCTCTGTTTCTTCTTTGGCTACCAGTATACCTCATAATTTCTTAAAAGAAAATCTGATTTGCTACTTCTATTACACAAGAATAATATTTTTAAAGCCTCTGCCTAGAAGAAAATTATATACCTAAACACACACATATCAATTAACAAAATATCCATTGCATGTAATAATCACAGCTAAGACTTCACATGTGCAGCTTTTTTGCAAAAAATTTCAAGTAGCTTCCCCCATGAAATTTTGTAGAGAATAAACAAACAATTGAGTGAATACCTTTGGAATCTTAGTGATTTTATAAATATGAAATTAAAGCTATTAACAATATTTTTCAATAAAGAGCAAAAAGAATGTAGACCCTATCTTCGAAGTCACTATATGAGCCATGACAGAGGTTGGCCAAGCAGGAGTGGAGGTTGCCCTGTCCTGTTCTGCCCATTCACTAGATTGGAGAAAGCCTCACCCCTCAGCTCCCTGGGCACAGGCCACCTCAGTCCCAGCCTTAGCAATGCATAAATCCTTGCAGGATGATGAGGGCTTGACAGCCACTCCAGATACCATAAACTTTAAAATGCTGAACCTTTGAATCCCAAGGGTGTGTTATATTCCCAATAAAATCAGCACTATGCTTTAGATAAATAACTGTCCCAAATGCGATTGCATTTAGGCCTAAATTGTGCTGAATAGGTTATCCAGTATTGGAGGGGGGTTGGTTTATAGTCTCTGGGAAGCATCCCTGGAGGATGCACTAATACAGCCTTACAAGCGATAGTGAGATTTGAATTGGCCAGGAGGGAAAGGGACAGCATCCTAGGAAAAGGCATGGAAGAGGAAATAGGTCTTATGAGAATGTTGAGTGGGTGGAGACCACTCAATACGGTAAGGTTTGAATTAAAAGTGCTTTATGCAATCACATTGGAATCTGGCAGAGTCCAAATGGTAAAGGCCATTGAAAGTCAAATGAACGAATTTATTCTTACTATGGTAAGCAACAGAGGGCCATTCTAGATGTCTGGACAAAACATCACATCTGTGTGAAGAAATCATTAAGTGATCTCATAGCTCTATATAATAAGTTGGTTTCTTGGGTAAACACCTAGAACTGGCTGAAGCCTAACGTTACTCTGACTCTCCTAAATGCAGAATCTTTTACCTGCAATCTAGGGGGGCATTTATATCATTTACTGGGAAGCTCAAAACTATGAAAAAGAATCAACTCATCCAAGAACAGTTTAACTACATTTATAGTATGTTGGACCATGCCTAGCACAGAGTCTTAAGCAGAGAATTCCCTTAATGCATTTCTTTTCCTGTTCTGATAGAGTATTTAGAATGCAGGAATACTTATAATCGTGTCATTCGTTTGGTGTTACTAACAAAATTTTTGCAGTGTTATATTTTTGGTCATATGATGATATATATGTAGTAAGCTATGTTAATAGGTTGGATTTTATTTTAATATGAAAAATTTACAACGCTATGAAGAATTTAAAGGCTGCTGAGAATGAGGAATCAGAGAAGGCCCTGGATTTTCTAGTTAGGGAAAGAATAAGATTCTTTATCTCTGCGCTTCTGATTCTAAGTCATTAGAAATTGTCAGAAAGAAAAATAAAGATTCTGAAATAAAATCACTAAAGGTATAGAGGCCTAAACACAATCTGGCCTCTGCCTGAGTCTTGTGACCTTGAGGCAGGGTAACTTCATGTTTTGAGAGTGGATTCTGGAACTGAACATGACCTGGGGACTCCTGGGGGCTGGTTTGTCCCTGAGGAAGAGGCTATGGGAGAGAGCCTAGAGAGCTGTGTCATGAGGGTCCCAGGCCAGTTCGCTGTGGAGCACCCTGGGCTGAGCAGAGCTCCTGGGAGAAAGGCTCCCGGTTGGCCCTCACACCTGCAAGACCACTGTGTCCTCAACAGGGGACAACTCTGTGGCTGTGGCAGCAATAGGCACCAGGAGCTCAGCCCAGACCCTTGAACTCAGAAATGTCCGTCGTCAATGGCTATAACTAATAGTGGTTGAAGAATGTTGCTTCAAGTGGAAGAAAGCATGAATGACTTCCAGATTCACCTGAGTGGCAAGAAACAACAGGGCTAGTGCCCTTGGATGTTCTTAAACACTAAGGACATGATTACTACATAATTTGGGTGTACAGGGAGGAAGATGAGAGAATGGGAACAAATGATCTTGAATCGTTGCCAATCTGGTCAATGGGAACCCTGGTGTTTCCTCTAGTCACTATGAGAGACCATATTTTGAACCCCATTTCATAATGTGAGGCAATTCATATATGAGGCAGCAAATAAACATTAATAATGTGCACTAGAGCCCATTTCATTGTGTCTCAGGAGTCCTGGGAACCCAGGAAGATAAACTCACTGGAAGCATAAATAAACAAAGATTGTGATACTGTCAATAGAGTTAATTGAATAGACTATGTGATGGGAAAATAAAGTACCAACCAAGATTTGCTGAAGGTATTTGAAAGTTCACTGCATTATTAGGACATGGAGAGTATTTACCCAACAGCCCTAATTATTACGAATCTGTTTCTATGCATACTTGCATATAATGCTAGAATTTTCCCAGGAGTCATATCCTTTGATTTTTTACTAATTTATAATGAATTTGAACCATTAAAAATCATTACAAATTCTTTGATTTTTACTGATGTGTAATGGACTTGAACTTTTTAAGAGACTGTCTGGAAAAATGTATATAGATAATTATAAATTATCTAAGGGCCAATTATGCCTTTTATGGATAGCTGCTTTCTTCTTTCCCTTCTTACATTCTTGTTGTTTATGAACTCATGCAAAGGTAAGCAATAAAATGTAGAGACCACAAAACATTAGTGCTTGAACTACAGTTTTCTAAAGATGTTACTAATAAATCAGATTTATACCCATGCCCCACCCCTATCCCTACTCCACTACCTGCAGAGATTAGATATTGCGGCCTAGAAAACAGGGTCAGGATTCTGTGCTTTAAATACACACCCCAGGTAGATTCTGACGCAGGTGCTCCCAAGGCTGCACTTGGGAAAACACAGCAAGATTTTTGATTAAATAGCCTTAACAGCGATGCTATAAAGTATAGTGAGAAGACAAAGTAAGGGGTTACTTATCCTTATTTTTTCATAAGCATATGCTTATCTTTATTATCTCCAAAAACCAGGTAGGAAAAACTGATGCATGAAAAATGCAGGAGCTACTGAAATGACAAAGAGATGTAGGCTGAAGACTGAAACTTGAGCCTGCTCTTTCTTGGGCTTGTAACCTTACACAGTGTAAGCTTTGCACACAATAGAATGGCAAACAAGCGCAGATCATCTCATTTGGTTGGATCCAATGAAGTACTTCCAATTCTGCTCCAATGGCATGTGGTAATATATTCTCAATAAAAATAACAGCCACGTATGTACTCTCTTGATGTCTATAAACCCATGTTACAGAGCATTATAATGTGAGACTTTCTCTTTTAGATTTCTGGAATACAAACAAGCAGGTTTGCTTAAGAATGAATGAAAAGCTATTTAATCAGACTCCCATTCTACTCTCTACCTGGAGAGTTAGATGTTATTGTTTCTAATATATTTGTCTAAAGTTTTGATCTTTACTTAGTGATAAATGGTTATTAGAAAGATAATAGAAACAGAGTCTTAGCATTTCTGCTTGTGAATACAGAACCTCAGTACCTTAGTGATGTCCAATACTAACTGCACTCACTTATACTCTCCTTAGTTATTTAAACACTTTCTTTGCCCACACTGCCTGAACAACATGGACATGTCGTGACAATAACTGAATCTACTGAGGGCATATAATGAGCACCTAATTCTTTAGGCAGAGCCTTTTGTATTTAGGCCAGTATTACACTGGGTAACTTTCTATCACTTTTTATTGTTATTACTTTGGGGGAGACATGGGCTGTGGCATGAGGAGTGGGCTTTCTCTCTAATGATAAATAAATAACAAATTTTATCTATATTTATTAATTCACAAAACTGGAAGTACAATTTTTTTTTTTAACTAGCTCAAACTTCTGGACCTTTCTCCCAATTTTCACTCATCCAATAACCTGGAAGAATTCCAATTCTGCAAATCAAGTTACAGCATCTCTTCAAGTTAAATTTAGAGAATGGATATGAGAACATTTTTTATCAGTTGCTTAATTTAAAGATGTTATAATGTTTTATTTCGTTTCATTATGAAGATTTTAGTTGAATGCCTTAAAATTAGTAAAGTTAACATAGCTTGAAATCAAGTAATATTTTACAGTGTTCGTTACTTAAGTTCAACAACATTTGGTTAGTGAACAAAAGAACTGTTGCATGAACTAAATTTGTAATGTTAAAGTAATTGGTGTATGGTGTACTGCTTCTATGGAAATAATGTCATTCTCCAGGACATACAATAGAGTTTTTTTTTCTGGAGTCCTCTGTGTGAAAGAAAAATATGTTAGAGGGCAGAAACAACAAACTTGTATGCATATTCTCTTTTTTTTTTTTTTTTTTTTTTTTAGACAGAGTCCCATTCTATCTCACCCAGGCTGCAGTGCAGTGGCATGATCTCAGCTCACTGCAGACTCTGCCTTCTGAGTTCAAGTGATTCTCCTGTCTCAGCCTCCCAAATAGCTGGGACTACAGGTGTGTGCCACCACACTTGGCTAATTTTGTATTTTTCATAGAGATAGGGTTTCATCATACTGGCCATCTAAAGCTACTGAAATACAAATAAATAAATAAATAATTTCAAAAAATGTTTAAATAAAAAATAACAATAAACTCTGATATTTTAGATGGTTAGGAGCTCCACTAAACTGACAGGCAACCACAGGTGAAGCCTAAGTGTAGTTTTACCAAGGTCATATACACATACTTGTAGCATGTCCAGATTAAAACACAATAACAAAATTAAATAAATAAAAATAAAAAGCAAAGAATCCTCCCCTGTCCCGACTCTTCACCCCTCCATACAAATGACTAAATGTTGACTATATTTTTAAATTATGTGTAAGGGAAAATGTCAGTGACAGTGAAGGCTCTTGAAGCTAATAGCGTTTAAGGATCTCTCTCATTTTCTACTTTTTCATTTTTTTACTCAGCATATTTCGAAGATAGGCTATAATACAGATTAGTGGGCATTATGGTCCTTGAGAGAATGATTCTCAGAGGCATGAGAATTGAGAACAGCTCCCATAGGTGATACATACCCAGGAAATTTTGATATACCTCCTCTCCAAATTGTTCTGTATAAATTACTGCATATATAATTCAAAATGTATTTCTGGTTTCACTAGGAAATAGAGTAAACCTCCTATAGACAAAAACACAAACAAAAAAGAACAAATGGCTGAAACCAGAGCAGATAGCTGAGAGCAGTGAGCAACAAGGAAGGGGAGGATTGTGCTGAAGGTGCTTCTCTTCATCAGACATGTGATTTCAAGACTAAGCCTTTGGCTGACCTCAAGGTAGAAAAGCTAAACCTGAATATTTCCTTCTAATAGAGACCATCTAAGGGAGTTACAACTTTGCTTTGCCTGCCTCCTGGCAGAAACAAACACAAATCATATCTGGAGGAAAGTATCCACAATTTAGGCCTCAAGATTCCCACAGATTCAATTCTATTTAACACACACAATGAAACAAGACACTGTGATGGAGGTCAGCAGAAACCACAAACAATTGCTCAAAGTCTCCAAAAATCTTCTGAATTATCAGATGCAAAATATGAAATTATGATACATCATACTAAAATTATGAAGTCTTTTTTTTTCATTGGGCCCAACGTCTTTTCTTTTTTTAAAAAAAAAAAATATACTTTAAGTTCTAGGGTACATGTGCACAACGTACTGGTTTGTTACATATGTATACATGTGCCATGTTGGTGTGCTGCACCCATTAACTTGTCATTTACATTAGGTATATATCCTAATGCTATCCCTCCCTTCTCCCCCTACCCCACGACAGGCCCCGGTGTGTGATGTTCCCCTTCCTGTGTCCTAGTGTTCTCATTGTTCAATTCCCACCTATGAGTGAGAACACGTGGTGTTTGGTTTTTTATCCTTGTGATAGTTTGCTGAGAATGATGATTGCCAGCTTCATCCATGTCCCTACAAAGGACGTGAACTCATCGTTTTTTATGGCTGCATAGTATTCCATGGTGTATATATGCCACATTTTCTCAATCCAGTCTATCACTGATGGACATTTGGGTTGGTTCCAAGTCTTTGCTATTGTGAATAGTGCTGCAATAAACATATGTGTGTATGTGTCTTTATAGCAGTATGATTTGTAATCCTTTGGGTATATACCCAGTAATGAGATGGCTGGGTCAAATGGTATTTCTAGTTCTAGATCCTTGAGGAATCACCACACTGTCTTCCACAATGGTTGAACTAGTTTACAATCCCACAAACAGTATAAAAGTGTTCCTGTTTCTCCACATCCTCTCCAGCACCTGTTGTTTCCTGATTTTTTAATGATTGCCATTCTAATTGGTGTGAGATGGTATCTCATCGTGATTTTGATGTGCATTTCTCTGATGGCCAGTGATGATGAGTATTTTTTCATGTGTCTCTGTGCTACATAAATGTCTTCTTTTGAGAAGTGTCTGTTCATATCCTTCATGCACTTTTTGATGGGGTTGTTTGTTTTTTTCTTGTTTGTCTGAGTTCTTTGTAGATTCCGGATATTAGCCCTTTGTCAGATGAGTAGATTGCAAAACTTTTCTCCCATTCTGTAGGTTGCCTGTTCACTCTGATGGTAGTTTCTTTTGCTGTGCAGAAGCTCTTTAGTTTAATTAGATCCCATTTCTCAATTTTGACTTTTGTTGCCATTTCTTTTGGTGTTTTAGACATGAAGTCCTTGCTTATGCCTATGTCCTGAAGGGTATTTCCGAGGTTTTCTTCTAGGGTTGCGCGTCCAGGCGCTTGGCGCCAGAAGCTAGAGCCCCTTGGGGCTTAGCCCCACCCCACCCCACCTCACTGGGTCAGTGAAAAAACAATCACGTTAGTGGTATTTCGCCAGCGACCCACAAGGCCAGCAGACCCTGCCCCGCCCCACCCCGCCCCCTCCATTCTCAATGAATATAACAAATGAGCATGGAGGATGATATTATGAAAACATGTCCTTACAGATTTGGAAAAAAGAACCATAAAGAAATTTTAAAACTAAACATAATTTAAAGTCAAAAGCACAACTAATGAGTTAAAAAGATTACACAAAGCTGAAGAGTGAATTAGAGAACGGTCAAATACATTTTAAAAGATTATCCAGAATGCAGCAAAGAGACGTAAGGAGATGAACTCCATGAAAGATATTAACAGGCGTTAATGTAATCATAGGATGGGTACTCCCTGCCTGCTGCACAGACAAAACCAATTCACTGGAACTGTGGGATTGAAGTAAAGAAAGAGTTTAATTGACGTGAGGCTGGCCACATGGGAGAACTAGAGTTATCGCTCAAATCGGTCTCCCCACAGGATTGGAGGTTAAGGGTTTTCAAGGTTATGGTGGGCAGGAAACCAGGGAATGGGTACCGTTGATTGGTTGGGGAATGCGATCACAGAGGTGTGAAAAATGATCCTCATGCACTGAGTCTGCCTCTGTGTGGGGACCACAGGATCAGTTGAGTCATGAGTCATGAGTCTTGGTAGAGTCAGTCTGAACAACATCTTAAAAGACCAATCTTGAAAAATTTTGCATTAAGATGGCAAATAGGCAGCAGGACTAGCTTGGAGCTCCGGCTCTGGCAGAGCAGCATGTGAAGAATTACATAGTAAACTTCTGCTCCAAGAACTATTGCAGGAACATATCAGGAAAACTGGATCACTGCTGCAGACTCCTGAGATGCCAAAAAATTGTGAGTCTGCTTGCCTTCTCAGTGGGGAGTCTCATGCTCTGGGGCAAGTTCTCAGCCCTAGTTACTGGCTGCTAGGAAATAGAGTCAGTGCTGCTGTGGGGGTACAGTGGGAGTGAGACTGGCCTTTAGGACTGTTGGCTGTGTGGGAGCAGAGTGAGACTGGTGACTGCTGGCTTTCCCCCACTTCCGTGGCAACATGTATGACTCAGCGGAGGCAGCCATAATCCCCCTGGGAATATAACTCCATTGGACTGGGAACCACACCCCCAAGCTCCACAGCAGCCACAGCAAGCCCTGCCTAAGAAGAGGCTGAGCTAGACATGCCAATCCCTGCCCCAAACTGGTGATCTTTCTCTACTTGCCCTAGTAGCTGAAGACAAAGGTCATAAGGTTCATAAACTGACCATACTGCCAAAAGCAATCTACAAATTCAATGCAATTTCCAGCAAAATACCACCATCATTCTTCACAGAACTTGAAAAAACAATCCTAAAATTCATATAGAACCAAAAAAGAGCCCACATAGCCAAAGCAAGATGAAGTAAAAAGAGCAAATCTAGAGGCATCATATTACCCAACTTCAAACTATACTGTAAGGCCACAGTCACCAAAACAATATGGTACTGGTATAAAAATAAGCCCATGGACCAATAGAACAGAATAGAGAGCCCAGAAATAAAGCCAAATACTTACAGGCAACTGATGTTCGACAAAGCAAACAAAAACATAAAGTGGGGAAAGGAAAACAAACGGTGCTGGAATAATTGGCTAGTCACATGTAGGAGAATGAAACTAGATCCTCATCTCTCATCTTATACAAAAATCAACTCAAGATGAATCAAAGACCTAAATCTAAGACCTCAAACCATAAAGATTCTAGAAGATAACTTGAGAAAAATCCTTCTAGATGTTGGCTTAGGCAAAGAATTTATGACCAAGAACCCAAAAGTAAATGCAACAAAAAAAAAGATAAACAGATAGGACTTAATTAAACTAAAAAGTTTATGTACAGCAAAAGAAATAACCAGCAGAGTTAACAGACAACCCCTAAAATGGGAGAGAAAATGTTCACAATCTATACATCTGGCAAAGGACTAATATCCAGAGTCTACAAAGAACTCAAATGAATTAACAACAGCAACAACAACAAACTCTCAAACAATCCCATCAAAAAGTGGGCTAAGGACATGAATAGACAATTCTCAAAAAATATATATATATATATATACAAATGGCTGACAAGCATATGGAAAAATGCTCAACATCACTAATTATCAGGGAAATACAAATCAAAACCACAATCCAATACTACCTCCCTCCTGCAAGAATGGCCATAATAAAAAAAAAAATAAATGTTGCCATAAATGTGGTGAAAAGGAACACTTTTACACTGTTGGTGGGAATGTAAACTAGTGCAACCACTATGGAAAACAATGTGGAGATTCCTTAAAGAACTAAACGTAGATCTACTGTTTGATCCAGCAATCCCACTACAAGTTATCTATCCAGAGGAAAAGAAATCATTATATGAAAAAGATACTTGCACAAGCATGTTTATAGCACACAATTTGCAATTGCAAAAATATGAAACCAGCCCAAATGGCCATCATACACACACACACACACACACACACACACATACACACACACACCATGGAATACTACTCAGCCACAAAAAGGAATGAAATAATGGTATTTACAGCAACTTGGATGGAATTGAAGACTATTATTCTAAATTAAGTAACTCAGGAACAGAAAACAAAACATCATATGTTCTCACTCATATGTGGGAGCTAAGCTATGAAGAAGCAAAGATGATACACTGGACTTTGGGGACTCAGGGGAAAGGGTAGGGGGTGTTGAGAGATAAAGGACAACACATTGGGTACAGGGTACACTGCTTGGGTGATGAGTGCACCAAAATCTCAGAAATCACCACTAAAGAACTTATTCGTAACCAAACACCACCTGTTCCCTAAAAGCCTATTGAAATAAAAAAAATTTAAAAAAAATTTTAAGACCAATCTTAGCTTCTATACTAGTGGCGTTATCTATAGAAGCAACTGGGGAAGTCACAGACTAGGTGACCTCTGGCCACATGACTCCTGAGGGATAAAGGATTATAGAAACTATACTCATTTTGCCGGGCATGGTGCCTCATGCCTGTAATCCCAGCACTTTGGGAGGCCAAGGAGGACAGATCATGAGTTCAAGAGTTGAAGACCACCCTGGCCAACATGGTGAAACCCTGTCTCTAATAAAAATACAAAAATTAGCTGGGCATGGTGGCACGTGCCTGTAATCCCAGCTACTTGGGAGGCTAAGGCAGGAGAATTGCTTGAACCAGGACCTGGGAAGCGGAGGTTGCAGTGAGCCGAGATCACGCTAATGTACTCCAGTCTGGGCTACAGAGCTAGACTCCATCTCAAAAGAAAAAAAGAAAAAAAGAAGCTACATTAATTTAAGCAGAATTCAGGCCCTCCCACAATCCTAACCTTGTGGCCTTTCATTAGTTTTACAAAGGCAGGTTCCTCTTGGGAAGGGCTATTATCATTCTTGTTTTTAAAGTTAAACTATAAACTAAATTTCAGATAGCTTGACCTGCACCCAGGAATAACCAAGGACATCTTAGAAGTTAGAAGCAAGATGGAGTCAACTATGTCAGAATTCTCTTACTTTTATAATTTTGCAAAAGTGGCTTCATTAAAAACAGAATAAGGTTTTAGTACATTTTTGATTAGTGTTCCAAAAGGAGTAAATGAAGGGGTATCAATATTTAAGATTATTTTACCAAAAGTTGATGAAAGATAAATTCGTATCTACAGAAATTGATGTCCCAAGGCAAAAAAAAAAGAGGGGGAATCCATTTATTAATACATACATTGTTGTAAAATTAAAGTACAACAATACAAAGAGAATATATTTAAAGCAGCCTGTGAGGAAAAACAAAAATAAAAAAAGATCATCAGTGTGAAATGACATTTAGATTGACAAATTTAGACAGTTCCCAAATTATGGTGACTTGACTTACAATTGTTCTGCTTTATAATGCTTTATAATGGTGACAAACCAATGTGCATTCAGTATATTCCTTGACTTATAATGAGATTATGTCTGCACAAACCATCATAAGTTGAAAATATTCTAAGTCAAAACTGTGCTTTCAACTAGGATATTTTCCGTTTATCTTACCCCCATTATGATGTAACCCTATCAAAAATCGAGGAGTATCTTCCACTGTTCAATGTATTGAGGGAAAACACTTGTCAGACTAGAATCATGTATTCAGAAAAAGTGAATTTTTAAGTATGACTGAAATAAAGACATTTTCAGATAAGGGTCTTGTCATGAACCCTCTCCCATCATCTCATCTGTTTTGCTTTGCCCTGTGTCTTCCCTAATCCATCCATCTTTTCACTCCCTTTGAAACCCCAGGGCACAGTTCTCTTTCACGTGGTAACCTCTGTGCTGCACATCCCATCTAATCCCCTACTGTCCAAAGACAAAATTTCAACAATTTAGTTTAAAGATCTGAATTGGCCTTATTTGAAATTCCAGAATCAGGCAACACTTTGTTCCATAATAAGTGTTCCAATGAGCGTAGCAGAGGAGATTAGTTTTATATTCGGAGAGAGGCTGAAGAAAGCAGGAACTGGAAGCAAAATGTGAATTGGTCATTTCAAAGTTACTTTCCTTTAATGTGGGAACAGTAAAACATAACAATAGAGAAACAATTGATCTGTTAACATTAGGTTACTCTTTTTTTGTAAGGACTAAAGGCAATGGGGAACTTCATTAACATGCCATTGAAAGGCTGAAATATGAACTTCGAGTGATCAAATCCAAATTGGGAAATTTGAATTTGATCTCTCTCTCCTGATTTCTTGGAAGACCAGGTAACTCAGTTTTGGTTTGGTGACGAGTAACCTCGGAATTAATGGCTCCATTTTGTTTTTTAGTCTGGTCTGTTGGGGGCTAGTGGGCTAGTGCAGGAGCTTAGCCCACAAGAATGGCCTCCTTTAACTTTTATTTCATGTTTATTTGAGTTGACTCTTCTTTGGGGACACCACATCACTCAAAGGAGCTCATTCTCAAAAACCATGTGTCTCTCGGTTAGGAGAAGCATTGGCCAGCTCCCCAGAGCTCCCGAGAGCTTCTTCTCCACTGCTGCACCCACCTCTCCCCCATCATGCTCAGTCTCTGGTCACTTGAGATCAGGTTGTTCAGTACAAGCCTCCACCTTTCCCTGGACAGACTTCCTAGAGCCTGTCCTCATTCACTGAGGATGTCAGGATCAAGCTCACAGCCTTCCTTTTCCTGGTTCCTGCCATCAACTCAAGTGACTTTAGGATCTGCCAGGGCAACAGACTCAGTCTCTTCACCTCAAACATTTTCACCTTTAATGCACATCGACCTCCCCTAGGCAGGTTAGAATCCAGGTCATCGCCTGACACTGCTTTCCTTTTGGTCATTTGTCTTTCCATCTGTCTTCCCCCTTCATCTTCACGACATTTATCCGAGTCACTTGCATCACCTGAAGGTGAGTACCTCCTTATATATATTTTGCACCCATAGGCTTTCTACCTGCCTCACTGCATCCTGGCCACCTCCTGTTTCAGCGGCATTGTCAGTCTCATACAAAATCAAGCCAACTGTGCATGAGCTCTGCTCCTCTGTCTCCTGCTGGAGATAGATCAGATATTACAAGTGCACGTACTGGATTCACTGAAAGTTACAGATTTCCACCGAGAAGTGAGTGTCTCGCTTCTGGGTGCAGTGGTGAACTCATGCTGCCACTCCTGACTGTGGCTGTGTCCATCTTCTCACTCCATGTGTGGGGCTTCATGTCCCGCAGAAGGCTGTACCCCTGCTTTGCTGAAAAGTAGACACTTTCTGCTGGGAAGTTCATTAGCTTCCTTCCCTTTACGCCTGCACACTCTCCTGTGGAGGGATGTCCATCTTTCTCACTATCAGCCTGGTCTGCATCTACAGCCCTGGACAGTGAAGATCCCTTCCTTTAGAGTGTCCTCCGGGTTGGGTGTTCTGCCTGCCACTCCTGCCCCTCCCTGCACTCCCCACCTTCTAACTGTGTTCTCTCAGCTCCTCTAGGGACAGTGATTTCCAGGTTCTGTGGCTGGACAGTTTCTCTCCCCACTGTAGGTGGGCTCAACACACTTTGGCTGGGTAATTTAATCCCCCCATAATTCAAATTACCATTCTTGTGCTGATTGCTCCAAGTTAATATTTCAGGCCTAAATCTGTCTGTCTCAGTTTCCCTGTGCCACTGTTTGCTCCAAGGATACTCATCTTCTGGCCCACACAGCTCAAGTCCACACATGCTACTGCTTCCGCTGGGAACCTCTTCCTCCTCATTCCCCTCCCTTCACCTACACAACTGGAACTCCCAGTTCTGGGAAACTTTCTTCAATCCCTCAGTCGTATACCTGTGAGTCACATGCCTCTTCTGTTAGCACTTCCTATGCTTAGGAAATCGCATCCCTCTGTGAAGTACTCACTCATCACTGTGTGACCTGTACTATTTCCTCACCAGGGCCTAAGTTCTGTGGGGAAAGGTAAATGTTCTGTACCTACAACGATGCTGTCTTCATAGTAAGCATCCCACAGACATTTTGAAGGCAATGGATAAACAAGTGAACAAATGAACTTACTAGCTGTGTGGCTTTCACACCAGCCAGGAAAATACTCCTTTCTAATAAATAAAAGGACCTTGTGATCGTTAAATGAGTTAAAACATTTTGAAAGTGTTTTGTGAGTAACACAATTGCTTTATACACATGAGATGAAATATGACATTGCTATGTTTGCCTTTGAAGGAGATGAGATTTTTTTCATAATATCATGATTTGTGATGACACCATCATTTTTAAAGTTTTTCATTTTGAGCCCGTGTAGCCAGGTAGTTGAAAAATTGAACCACAGAATGATTCAATAATGAATTATCCAATTCTTTTTTCTAGAGTGTTTAATAATAATCTGGAAAGCTGTGCTCTACAAGTCATAGTAGAAACTGCTCCATGTGTGAATCATTAATGGTTATTTTTCTTTAATAAATGATTGTAAAAAAGATTTTAAGTTTTATAAGACAGAACTCAGTTTTCTGCAATTTTAAGAAAATAAAACCTAAGTTGATTAAAATTGAAACTGGAAGAGATAAATGTTATGTTTACCAATGCGAATCTATTTTATGAAGTGGTTATCTTGAGAGTCATTGAAACATTGTTTTAGTTCTTTGCAGTTTAGATTTAATGGGCTGTGAATCTTAGTTCAGAAATTTTACAACTGATTCTATTTGACTTTTTTATGAGTCAGTTGCTTGTACATATTGTTAACAATCTTTTTCATATGATGTTTTTCATTTCTTTCCATTAAAATATTCTATGAAAAGAACTTTTAAATCTAGAATTTAATATAAAAGGGATTGGATTAGGAAATGCCCTTTTATTTTTTAAAGAATAACAATGTATTTTTTTTTTTTTTTTTTTTCTGAGATGGAGTTTCACTCTTATTGCCCAGGTTAGAGTGCAATGGTACAATCTTGTCTCACTGCAACCTCCGCCTCCCGGGTTCAAGTGATACTCCTGCCTCAGCCTCCCAAGTAGCTGGGATTACAGGCACGTGCCACCACACGCGGCTAATTTTCGTATTTTTAGTAGAGATGAGGTTTTGTCATGTTGGCCTGGCTGGTCTCGAACTCCTGACCTCAGGTGATCCAACCTCCTCAGCCTCCCAAAGTGCTGGGATTACAGGCGTGAGCCACCACACCTGGCCTGAGTTCTTTTTTATTGAGTACTTATTATTTCTGAGGAAGGTACAGCTCCTTCTCTGCTAGCATTTACTAAGGAAAATCAATTTGGAGTTCTCAAGAGAAACACATCATTTTTAACTAACTATAAGTCAGATGATAGTACAGAAAGGTATAAATAAATGAAGTACTTTGGAAGGAAGAAAACATAGGTGTTAATCCTGCCTAGGGATATTGGAGAATCCTTAAGAAGTGGCTACTTTTAAAAAGATTCCTAAATGAAGGAAAGACATTTAAAAAATGATTAAGAGGAAGGGCATTCCAGATATAAGAAATTTCTAGAATTAAGGCATGACATAAAAGGATGTGATACATTTGTAAGAAAATAAATAAAGCGTTATGCCTAGAGCAGTAGTTCTAGAACCTCAGTGTGCCGGAGGATCACAGGGCAGGCTCATGAATCACAGAGCTGGCTAAGTTGGTGTAGGGTGGGGCCTGAGAATGTGCATTTCTAACAAGCTCTCAGGTGCAGTTATGGTTGTTCTGGGTGGACTGCCACTGGAAGAGAAAAATGTTGATATTGTCTAAAGAGTTTTGGAAGACCGGATAAGAAAAAAATGTTGTAGTCAATTATAAAGATACTGAATATCTGTGCTCAGAGATTTTTGGTTTGTTTTAGTTCATGGGGAAAAGCTGGGTTGAATCAATTTTATAACAGGTTGGAGTTGGAAGAAGCTGGAAGTCATTGAAACGAAGTTTCCCTAGTAATAAAAAGATGATGAGACAGCCACAAAGGACACACCATTGACAGGGACCTGTGATCTTTTGACTTTTGAAAATGGAAGAAAGAAAGTAGTTTTTGTGCCTTAGCATTGGTGGCTTGTCTGGTGGTGTGGCCATTCACTGAGTTAGCAACCCCAGGAGCTGCACCGCTGGACTAGGGTGGGTTCATGGCAAGGGGGAGAGACTGCGAATGCCTTAGGATTGGCTTTAATGTGCTGCAGCCACCCCAAGGACGGGGGCCAAGGAGTTACTTGGAAATTTGTATTTAGATTTCAGAAGAGTTAGAAGGAGAGGTTTAAGGAATGTGCATGTCAGAAAGAAGAGAAGTCAAGAGAGGGTGAGAATTTCCAGGGAAGCATTGGGATCAGGCAGAGGAAACAACTAAGAAGGAAAGCTGAGAACTACCTGAAATTTACAGGGAAGAATCCAAGGATGGTTGCAGAGCCTGGAACTTTCCAAATGTTGATAAAATGTTTTGGCACTTAGTATTTTGAGACAAAACAAATTTTTCTGTGCTTACTATCCATAAAACTTAGGGAATTTTCCTAAAATCTGGCATCAATGTACTTCTCGCCCCTTATTCTGTTGAATACTAACATGTTATTCTGTTTATGGACTTGCTATAATACATTCCATTTAAGAATTCATGCAAATTCAAGTACGGACTTATTGTGTATTTTGACTTCCATCTATTTCAATGGAAAGTAAAACTTAAAAAAATTACCTGGCCTCTTTTACCTACTTTGCTTTTAGAGACTTGTGGGAAGATGTGGGTTATGATTAATGTGAGAGTTTTAGATATGGTCTACGCATGTATAGTACAAGAAACTTAATCAAATGCTAAGACTAAGGCTAAAATCAAACTCTGGGATTTGTTAAGTTTGTCTTGATGATTTGAAAATGTCCAAATGAATGAGCATCTGATCCCTTCAGGAAGCCTGGTGATACAAGGGATAATTATTCACTCAGAACGAAAGCTCCAGAATGCGTTTGGAGCAGTTGGAAGCAGATACAATTACATCAGATGAAGTTCTTTTATGACTGCTGGAGTTGCTCCGAGGTGAAAGAGAAAATGCAGAAACTTGGGGCTCCAGATGGCAGGAGATCTATTTTTAGGCCAATAGAAACTTATATTTGGTTGGGTCACTCAATACAATGAGTAGCAGAAGTGTGTTGAAAAAGTAATTTATACCTGCATTTGAAAGAGTTTAGCACAGACCAGATGGGAGCAGGTGCCATGGGAACAGCCTAGGTCAGCCAGCAAGTACGAAGAAAAAGGGAGAAGAGCAAATATTTCAGGGACAAGTTACTGAGAAAGTTTGGTTTTCCCTAATCCTTCCTGAGATATTTATAAGTAAAAAGTGGAAGTAACCAATATACAGGAAGCTTCATCCTGTCCTGAAAAAATTCCTTGCAACTATTATATATCAATAAAAGAAAACACGAAAAAATTCTTATGTAAGTAAATTATTTAGATTTTAAGACTCATCTTCCAAGGGAATTTTTTTACATAGTAATGGTGGTTAGGTTTCCAGGCTAGTTAGCAAAGAGCTCCTTTAACAGCAACTAATCTATTTGACTATGAAACTGAAGTTGAGTTTATGGAATAAGAGGTCCTGGGGAAGATGAGGAGAAACAAGAAAATAAAATAAGCAAATTACCTTTTGTTTTCCAGATGCAATTCTCTTGAAATATAAAAAACTTGGAATCATCTAGGCTTCCAGGGTCACTCTCCATAGTCCATAGAAATAGCCCCAAACAGTTCCATCCAATTATAGCAGAGTTAGGCAGAGTTAGACAGCACCTCTCTCTACTCCTGTGTAAAACCCCTTTCTTCCCAACAGGAAACAGAGGTGATAGTCCATGAGAACATTGAACTAGACTGAGAGCACATGGGATTTAAAATCAGGAGATTCAGGTTCAAGTATTAAATGTATCTTTACCCTCGATTTAGAATTTCCATGCTATGATTCTGTTTATACACAGAAAACAGTATTGTGAACAATTTCAACATCACAGGATTAGAGTGAAAATGGAAAAATTTGATGTAAAAGTGAATTGCAAACTGGAAATGGCTATAACACAATATTTAATGTTGTTAGTGTCATCATCTAATTTTGTATTGAGAAACAAGGAGTTGCTTGAACCAAATTATCTAAATGTGTAAATTTCTAAAGAGCTTCCTCTATAGCTATAAATTATGGATGCGTTTGATTTAAAAGGTTTGGTTTTAACCAGAATAAATATCTAATTAATGGAATTTCAGGAATAAAATTAAGTGAGGTGAAAAAAGAAGTTAGGGGAGAAGGTATTTTTAGTCATTGGGACCCTGCCAGGAAGTATCCCTGGCGTCACAAAATTTCTCCCTGCATAAAATTGGATCAATTGTACCTGCCCCCTGCTTACCTGTCAAACATTATGAGGAAGTTTGTTGATGTATATGAAAATATTTGGTACCCTTGAGAGTAACTGTGCTGGGCTATTTTTATATTCAAGTTCATTTGACTACAAATTCAAAATCAGATGTCTGAAAAGTCAAATTAAATATAAAATATTTTTTCACCTCTAATATTAACATATTAATATTTATATTTTCAATTTGATAGTAAACATTATTTCAAAATGTTTCTGATGGTTTGATGCTTATTTGTATGATTCACTACTTTAACTGGGGATAAGGCTGTCCGCGACCTCATTAAGTACAAATTATGCTTCTGCTTGGTAGAGCTTTTAAATTCCCGTCCCGTGAAACCACGGACACTTTATTTCCATTCTTCCTGTACTCCTTTTATCATCTTAAGAAAGGAAGAAATAGAAAAATAATGGTGTACTTTAGGAATATCTGGTCTCTTGTGGGAAAAGAGAAAATTCAAGGCTTGTAGGGTAATAGAACCACAAACTAAAGGGAAAAGAGCATTTTGCCAAGATCACTAGTAGTCTGTTTTAAAGCTAAGTTGCAACAGGAAGGAAGCTGTGATTTCAAATAGGGCTTTAAAGTTAAGGACCCAATCCAAACTCTATTATGGAGCAGATCCTATTGTGATGGTAATGACATGTTGCCTGGGAAGTCGTGGTTTTACTTGGAATGGAGAAAGAAAGAAATTTGCCATGATTGATGTACCATATGAGGGTCAAACCACAAAATCACTAACTTGCTGACTGTCCAACTCAGTGAAATTGGGTTGCTTATTTTCTTAAGAATCCCAAGTTTTGTATATGTGCGTGTGTTTATGGAACTTTTCATAAATTGATCACATTTTCTTTGAGGGAGGGGTACAATTGTTAACATTAGAGTCACTTTCTTTGGGTTTATGATAGGGCACTAATCCGAATTAGAGCTGTCCACCTCACCAGGCCAATGTTAGACCACCCAAGGGATCTTTCATGGTTTGCACTAAGTTGTCTATATTTTAGCAACAGACTGGTGAAGGTAGCAAATGGGAGATTATAGTCACCAATCCAAGCATGTCACAATTTAGCTTAAGATTCAAAAGAAGTAAATTTGAGGCCACATTATTTTCAGACTTACAGGACATTACTAGAACCATCAAGAGGATTAAATATCTTTTTAATATTTCACATTCATTTTAACTTCTCCAAGCAGATTAAGATGTGTGAACGCATTTGAGGGTGAGTCATGAGTAGCCTGCACTTCTCAAGGTTGCTCCCGAACTTCCTGTCTGAGTGAAACAGGGGAGGGGGAGAACTGGTGATTTAATAAAGACACCACCAACATTTGCCCACCAGGCCTGTTGCTCTCTAGGGATTAAGAGACAAATGTAAACTTAGGTTTCTCAATCCAAGAGAGTTGGATTTTTACCAGGTATTCTAAAATTCTGGTAAAATGAAAGAAACTTTGAAGAAAAAAAACTAAGATTATTTCATTTACTTCATTTTAATGGAAATCATGGCTATGGTTTTCAATAGAAAAAGAACAATTACTGAATATAAGTATCTTGTCTTTCCCAAAGAGAGACTTAAAATCAGATCTAAGACTCTTTCAACTTTTTTCAAAATTCTTGGGACTCCACTCTTCCTTCTTTAGCTCCAAAAGAACAATCCTTTCAGAGTACACTGGTCTGGAGTTTTATGAAACACCACCACAATTTCTTTCAAAATAATTTAAAACAGTGAGGCACTAATGTAATGAAATGCCATAAAATAAAAAAGGAAAACGTCTGAAAATCTAATATGTCTTTGATTTTAACTTTCTAAAGACATGAAAAAACAGTTAATAGAGAGCTTGTTATTTAGCATTAAATCTTGAACTTTTCATGTTTCAAGATTTTCAAATACATTAGAATTTGAAAAGTTTGATAAATGGGTAATAGCTTAGACCATCTTTCTCTAACAGAATTCCTCATCTGAAAGACAGAATACAGAAAATGAGTTGAATGACAGATTTCTCAGATTCTACCAAAGATGGCATACACCAATACATTTCCATCTCAGGGGAAAAGCTAATTCATTGCATACAGTGCATGACTTCTGGACTCAATGCATACTTTTCTCTTGCAGTTAGACTTTAACTGGCTTTCTCATTTGCTTCCTCATGGTGTTATTTTAAATGCAATATGTCATCATCATACATTGATAGCCCATTATTGTTTAACATGTACCCCTCTCTTCCTTTTTGTAGTAAGATACTCAAACTTCACATCTAAAATCAATGTCACAACAAAGAAGTGACCTGTTAGGAGGGCTTTAGCCAACGAGCCTTCCCACCTTTCCCACATCCCAGTAACTTCTACTAGCCCTCTCCCCGCCTCTCTGAACAATTTTAAAATACGAAGACATTTTTCATATAAAGTTTTTTTTTTTTTTTTTTTGGTCAATCTCATATACCGTTCCAGTGGTGCCTAAGTCAATCCAGTGGCCAGATAAGTCAAACTCAAGCAATAGTTTGTTTTGCCAAGTTGCAAGATACTGAGGTGCTGTCTCTTTCCTGTAATCAGCAAATTGTGAGAATGAATGGTTCATTGGTTACAGGTTTCCTGACACGGTGGAATTAAGCCAACCTGGGCACAAATAATTCATTGGTGCCCACGTTTGTGAAACATAAATAGTGAGGTAACCACAAGAGAAAACTTCGACAGTACTAACAGATTGTGTTCCTATAAAATCTGGCTTAGTTGGTGATTGTTAGCCTTGGGCAATGGAATTCCTTTTGGGAAAAAAGGTAAGGAGACTGTAACTTGCAATATGCATAATAAAAATGTTATTGACCCTTGAACTATGGATTGAATAAAACATACATGCTGAAGAACAAAATGTGAAGAGGGAAAATTTGAAGACAGAGAAATGAAGGATGAAGGCGATGCTATTCAAATTACAGGGGTATTTTTATGTGAGGTCCTATTGTGAATAGGTTTGCCAATAGATGAACAAAAACATTTCTATGTAGTTGATTTGTGGATATACATCACAAAAGAAAGTATTTTAAGGAAACATCTAACTTGACATCAATTCCTTAGAACCCTGGGTTGTAGACAAGATGGACAAAGCTATACAGAGATGTAAACAATTCTCTATGTTAAATCTAAAATCAGAAAAAGGCTAAGAATCAAACTTTTAAAACATCTGGGAAATTAGTTCAAGAAAGTGTGGGGTCCTCTTTTGAAAATTAACCTCTAGAGTCAATTTAAAATCACCCAGCCAGGGAATCCAGGGGTCATGCTAAAATTCCATCCCCACTCCCATGCTGACTATTCGAAAAGCCTTATGGATTTTTCAGAATGACAGATTTCATACCCTTCTTTGTCATCACAAAAGAAGAAATCTCAAAAAACTTGGAAGGATGATTCACCTGAGTTTATTGAAAGATAAGATCCTTCACTAAATTGCCAAACCTTGTCTTTCCATTAGATAAAATAATGGGTCAAGAAGCGAATAATAGGCATTTTTTCAAATAAAATTATCTATTCACGAAGGCAGAAATTATACTGTATCTTGAAAAGAGTTAGCTAAGGGAAAGTCTTTAGCTCCACATGACCTCCAAATATCTGTGTACCAGGACCTTATTGTAGAAAGATCTGTTGCTGCCCTTCAAAGGTAGTTCTATACTCTATCCTGTAAAGGAATGAAATGTCTGATCAACTCCACTCAGAGATCCAAGACATTTTTGTATAACTATGCTTTCCACTTTAGCCAAAATTGCAGAAGCATGAAGGCAGAACTGAGGGGGCCTTTAGACAAACAACTTGACTGTCTAAGAGTCAATGGCAGGAATTATCTCTTTCTATTAGGACACCAGCCAGGCTGAGAAAAAGCTGTAGATGGGTTCATGTCATGGGGAGGTCAAAAGAGAAAAAAGTGTGAAGAAGGCAGTGAAAGAAAAGAGATTATTCAAGGAGCAGACAAATAACAGGATAATCATGATATGAAGACTACATCAATTGCACTTTCATTTTATATAGAAATGCATGGTTGAAAATTTAAATGAATATGAATTCCAAAATTAGACTCATAGCTTGTTTTATATCTAATTTTCATTTAAAAGACTTTGGTGGGGAGGTGGAAACACATCTAATTGGATAAGAATGCTGTATCTAATGTTACCCTAGGGTCATTGTTATCTGTAGTTCACAGGCATTTGGCAATGCATTTGTAATTTCAGAAAACATAGAATAAATAATTTGAATTAATAATTGGTGCTATGAGAAACAGATGGCATGGTACCACCTAAAGAGTGTAACTCTTTGTTTCTGTAGTTCATCATATAGATTCATATTTAACCTTTAAGGAAAATGGACTTACATCACAAACAGAGTTTTAGAGTCAGAATCATAAAGCTGAAAGGGATTTTGAGGATGATAAAATAATAACTATAACCTCAGAGAGAACACCAGTTGATTTCCTCAGATTTATTTTCTCTGGTAAGTCCACTTTGAAAGGATTAATAGTTTAAGAAGCACAGGTGCTCAGTTTATGTAAATAATTTATGCTAAGTGTTCATTTGCAGATTTCCTTATGCATCACCACAAAACACAAAAGTTTCTCAAGAGTGGATGAATAGAGCATGACAGAAGACATACACATTTCTTCTTTGGCTTCCAATTTACTAGAATCATCAAGTTGATGATACAGGGTCAACCAAGAACTGCTGGCTTTGATATCCTCTGCTTTGGGAGAACCTGGAATAATGGTGGAAGCCTCAAATGTAACAAAAACAATGGATAATATTTCGAAAAAAATATTTCTCAAACTTAATTGTCAATTTTGACAATAGAATCCAGATCGTGGTTATATTATTGAAGAAAATGTATATATGTAATAACAATTAGTCATTTATTTTACATATTGTTATACTCCATGCAGATAATCATTAACAATTTCCTATTTGTTAAGGAAAAAAATTAACGAAACAAAATATAATTATTTGTTCTGTAATACTAGTCTTCAGTACCCTTTAAGAATTCACTTAAAATGATGGAATATTTTATTATGAGTTACAAACAATAGCCCCTAAAATGTCAATGAATAAATAATAAGCAAAATTAATTCTTGCCTAACTTTATGCAAAAGTTTAAAACTGAAAACTGAAGTATTTGGACTCTAATTTAATTTTTGGCTTTTTAGAACCCAGAGTTCAGAATTCCACTCCTGGCTATGAAAGACATAGCCTGACACTCCTGATTTGTATCAGACACCAGCCTCCTTCTGAAAAGAGCTAGAAAGGCTGGATAGAATATTTAAATACATGACTTTGAAGCATCCTAGGGCTCCCAAGGCAAGAAGACTTGAAGGAGCAAGACTCTAGAGAGAATGGAAACACAGGGAAGTAAGCCCAGTAGTAAGGGTGACTTTCCCACTTGGGGCATTTGCTGATTCTCAAATGAGAGGCTAAGAGGTAGAGATGTACAATGAGAGCTTTCAGGAGGCTCAGCAGAATGGAAAGTCAAAATCAAGCTCTTTCCCAGGTTTTCGTTTTGGACATCTTAGTACTAAGGAATAACTTTTAAAAAAGTGCATATGATACATTCACTAGGCTTGACCACGTGCTTGGCAAGCCTCAGTGGGTTTAAAAGAATCAATATCATACAGAGTGTATTCTTTGTCCACAATTAGAAATTTATAGCTATAAAATGTCTAAGAAAGTTTCAGTAATTGAAAAAATAAACAACACAGTTTAAAATAATCCGTGGAAAAATTAACAATTAATTAACTAATTCTAATAGGGTAAATTAGAAAATATTCTAACCTGAATGACAAAGAAAATACAGAATACCCAGATCTGTGGGATGCAGATTAAGCATTGCTAAGAGGGAGATTTTTTTCTTATGTATTTATTTATTTTGAGACAGAGTCTCACTCTGTTGCCCAGACTGGAGTGCAGTGGTGCGATCTCAGCTCACTGCAGCCTCCGCTTTGCGGGTTCATGCAATTCTCCTGACTCAGCCTCCTGAGTAGCTGGGACTACAGGAGCCCACCACCCCGCCTGGCTACTTTTTTGCATTTTTAGTAGAGACAGGGTTTCGTCATGTTGGCCAGGAAGGTCAGAATCTCCTGAACTCATGATCCGCCAGCCTTGGCCTCCCAAAATGCTGGGATTACAGGTGTAAGCCACCGCACCCAGCCCCTCTTTTTTACTGTTTTTGAATATTTATCTCAGAAAAAAGGAAAAGTCTAAAATCAATGACTTAAGGTTGCACTTTAAGAAGTTAGAAAAAGAAGAGCAAAATAAAGCCAAAGAAAGTAGAAGAAAGAAGAATAACAAAGATAAGAAACAGAGAAAAGGACCAAGGATAGTCAAAGACATCTTGAAAAGATGAACAAAGGTAGAGGATTGATAGCACATAATTTCAACTTGTATTATAAAGCTACAATAATAGACACTGAGTGGCACTCACATATGATTGACAAATTCATTAACAGAACAGAATCAAGAGCCCAGAAATATAGCCACACTTAAATGGTCACTTAATTTTTGATAATAGCACCAAAACAATTCAGTGAGGAAAGGAATGCCTTTTCAACAAATGGTGTGAGAGTAAATAGATATTCATATGGCAAAATTGAACCTCAATCTCTACCTCACACCAGACACAAAAACAATTTCAGATGGATCCAAAACCTACACACAAAAGCTAAAATCATATGTCTTTAAAGGAAAACAAGAAAATATGTTGCTCCCTTAGATGAAGGCAAACATTTCTTAAGTAGATCACAGAAAACAATATCTGCAAAAAAAGGATAAATTAGCCTTCATCAAAATTAAAACGTTCTGCCTATCAAAAGATACCCCTGAAAAAAATGAGTATGCAAGCCACATACTGGAAAGAATATTTGCAATATGTATAGCAGACAGAAGACAGGTATCCAGAATATGTAAAGAATTCTGGTAATCAATAATAAATGGGCCAATTATTTAAATATCTATTTAACAAAGAAGAATATCCATGTCCAATAAAGAAAAAAAATACTAAATATCACTGATCATCAGGGAAAAGCAAATTAAAACCACAAGATACTATAACATATCCACCAGAATGATGAAAAGTAAAAGGATGACAACACCAACTGTTGGTGTGGTTGTACAGTGACTGAACACTTAAATATTGTTGGTAGGGATATAAAATGATACAACTTTGAAAATATTCTGGCAGATTTGTATAAAAGTAAACATTTGCAGTTCTACACCTAGGTATTTTGCCCAAGAAAAATGAAAATCTGATTATAAAAAACACTTATACAAGAATGTTCATCGCAGCTATATTTATAATAGCCAAAAACTAGAAACTCAGGTTTCTATCAATGAGGAAAGAATAAAAGACAGCCTGTGGTATTTTCACACAATGGAATATTACTGAACAATAAAAAGGCAAGAAGTACTGACACACACAAAAACATGGACATGTCCTCAAAACATTATACTGATTTAAAGAAGCCTTACACAAGAGGGTATACAATTCTAGAACAGACAAAACTTATGTATAATGGAAAAAGCAAAAGAGTCGTTGACTCTGGGTGGGAAGGGAAAGGAATTGACTGGAAAGGGGCATGAGAGAACTTTCTTTGTATTACACAGGAATAAGGATTAGTCAAAACTCAGTAACTTTAGGGATAGTATTTGTGCATTTCACTATATATATATATAGTCAAAAGAAAAGATAATTAATTGCAAACATCTATTTAGTGATAGACATGCTGAAGCATTTAGGAAAAAGTGTATGGATGTGTGCAATTTACTTTGACATGAACCAAAGGAATCAAAATATAGGGCTAGCTAGAGGGATGAGTAGATGAAGAGATAGGTGATATTAATCAAGGAAGTACAGTAAAATACAAATCTATGTGGTATAGGTTTGTGCCATAAAATGCTTTCAACTTGGCCGGATGTTTGAAAAATGTAATAATAAAATGTGGAAACATGAAGGTGGAATGAGATCCTTTTCAGACATGCACACATAAAAAAAGTATGACCAATAGATTTCATTAAATGAATTAGTAAAGGAAATTGACAGAAGTAAAATGATCCAAGTTGGAAGCATGGGAAAATCAGGAAGGAAAGAGGCATAATAAAAAAGGTCAATGTTTGCGTAAGTCTAAATTATTATTGACTGTGAAAACAATATATACAGAATTAAAATGCACAATGGTATAAAAAGCAAAATTGGGGTGAGTGGAGTTAAAATGTCCTAAGGTCCTTGCATATACTTGGTAGCAACACCAATTTATATTGAACTAAGTCAAAGTTGTATTTCATAAAATCCAAGGTAAATATTACTAATTTCCTAGGGCTGCCATAACAAATTACCACAAACTGGGGGTCTTAAAACAGCAGAAATTTTTTCCATCACAGTTGGAGAAATTACAAAACTAAAATCAAGGTGCTGGAAAGCGCCTGCTCCCTTTGAAGGCTCTAGGGAAGAGTACTTCCTTGCCTCCTTCATCTTCTGGTGGTTCTGGCAATCCTTAATGATCGTTTGCTGGTAGCTTCATCTCTCCAATTTCTGCCTCCATCACCACAGGCTTCCTTCCCTTGTGTCTCTCAGGGTGTCTTTTCTTCTTCTTATAAGGGCACCAATCATTGGATTTAGGGTCCTCCCAGATTGAGTATGACTTCATCTTAACTAATTACAACTACAAAGACTTTGTTTCCAAATAAAGTCACATTGTGAGGTACTGAATTAATATGAATTTTGGGGGAACACTATTCAACCCACTTCAAGCACCAAAAGAAAAGAAAAAGAATACTTAACAAATAAGTAAAGAGGAAAAAGTAAACTGTAAAATACTTAACCCAAAATAAGTAAAGAGGAGAGATTAAAAGACAAGTGGACAAATAGAAAGGAAATAATAAGAGAGGAGGTTGAAACATAAATATATCTGTCATTGCATTATGGAATGGAAATTGACTAAAACACACAAAATAAAATACGAAGATTTTCAGACTGGAGAAAGAACTCAATGATATGTCACTTTGAAAAGACACACATAAAGGAATATGGAACATTTGAAGGTAAAGGTATAAATAAAGTCATGTAAACACTCACCAGAAGGCTGACACTACTGTATTTCTATAAAAGAAAGTAGCCTTTAAGACAAGAAGAGTTACTAGAGACAAAGAGATACACCTCATCAGGATGAAAGGATCGAGTCACCAGGAAGAATCACTCTAAATTTATAGGTGTATTATCACATAACTTTCCTATTATATAAAGTAAAATTTGAAAAACTATAGAGATTGACAGACAAATTCACAATGTATACGTCTCAGTAACTGACACAAAAATACAGACCTTTAAATAGAAAATTTGTAGAACACAATGAGCAAACTTGAATCAAATTGCCATTTACAGTTTAATGCAATCAATGCTTGCTCTAAAACTATTTATTTCATGTTCACTTGAAACACTCACCAAAATCGATCAGTTGCATGGCTATAGCAGCGGTCAAAAACTTTCAAAGTACTGAACTCATCTATAAATTCCACTGAGTAAGTGGAATTAAACAAGATGTCAATAACAAAAGAGAACTAGAAAATTCCCAAATGTTTGGAAATTAAACAAGAATATTATAAGTAATCTATGATTCAAAAAAGAAATCCAAGTGGATGTTAAGTAATATTTTAAAATGGATGATAATGCAAACCTGGGCTTCAACTTGTAGTTGAAGTTGTGCTTAAAGGAAAATGCATGTCTGTACTTACTGGCATATGCTAGTGAATAAAACAACTGAAGTCAATAAACAAGAAAGGCAAAAGAGAAGAAGGAAAAAATAGAAAGGAGAAAGAAGTAAAAATTAATAAACTAGACAAGAAACATTCAATACAGAGGAGTGCCAACAAACTAGTGAATTAATAATATTTATAAAACTTTGTCAAGATTGATAAAGAAAAAAAACACATATTACCAGTTTCAGAGATAGAAGAGGACATTTCTAGATCCTACAAACATTGCGGAAATAAAGAGATTATTACTTTTTTGCCAATAAATTAGAAAAGTTAAAAAATAGTCAAATTCCTAGAAAAATAGAACTTTGTGAAATTGTCACAGAAAAGAAATAGAAAATCTGTATAGATCTGTATCTATTAAATAAATTGAATCTGTAGTTTAAAACTTCCCTACATAGAAAATTTAAGGCCTAGATGGCATCACCAGTGAATCTATCCAAATTTTACCAAAAAAAAAAAAAAAAACAGAAAATAAAAAAAGAGAGAACATTTTTCAATCAATTTTATAAGGCCAACATAACCTTGATACAAAACCTGAAATTACATTTACAAGAAAGGAAAGTGCAGGCCGATGTCTCTCATGAATATAGTTGCAAAATCCTACTGAAAGTATTAGCAAAGTGTACCTTGCTATATAAAAAGGGGAATACATCGTGACTCAGAAATTTTATTCCAGCAATACAAGTTTCATTTAATGTACAAAAAATCAATTGATGAACTTATCACATTTGGAATATAAAGAAGAAAAAATCCTATAAGCATCTTCATAAGTGGATCAAATTTAATATGTATTCATAATTTAGGCAAAAAATAGCAAACTAAAAACAGAAGGAAATTTCTATAATTGATTTTTTAAAACTCTACAAAATCCTACAGCAAATATTAAATTTAATAGTCAAATATTCAGTTTTTCCCCATGGAATGAAGAATAGAAAAGAAAATACTCCTATCACCTATTCAATACATTTTCTAATAGCCTATTATTGTAAGAAGGTAAAAATAAGAGGTGAAAGGTATAAGAATTAGAAAAAAGAAGTAAGACTATTATTTGTAGATAACTTTATGTGAATACAGAAAATCTATAAATTATTGTATTTAGCAAGTGAATACTGCAAGCTTGCTAGATACAATATACAAAAATAAATAGTTTTAATAAACCAGTTCTAAACAAACAATTTGAAAATGTAATTCAAAGACACAGCTAACATTTACATGATATTACCACACATCAAATTCTAGGAATACATTTAACCTTCTGTGAAAAACCTCTATATAGCAAATCATGAAACATCATCGAGAGACAGGAAAGAAAAATACCTAAATACACAGAATAAATGTATTCTTTATAAATTAGAAGCACTACTATTTTAAAGATGCCAACTGTCCCCAAATAGATCTATGGATTCAATGCAATCCCAATAAAAATCTCAGCAGCCTTTTTATTTCAATGAAAATTGACAATGTAATTCTAATATTTATGTGGAAATGCAATATAGCAGCAACTAGTAGACTGAGATTAGCCCAGTTATTCTTGAAGAAGGATAAAGGTAAAGGGCTCACACTAACACATATGAAAAATGAATTTAAAGTAACAAGAATTAAAAAAATATGGTACTAGTACAAGGCAAATAGACTAGTGGAACAGAATAACAAATTCTGAAAATCTACCCATATATGGACACCAGATTTACAACACTTCAGAGTGAAAGAAGAGTCATTTAAATAAGTGGTATTTGGTCAGTTGAATTTCTAAATGGAAAAAATGATTATTGACTCCTACTTCATACCGTAAAGAAACAAATTAATTCCAAATATACTATTTAATGTAAAAGGTAAAACAATCCAACTTCTAAAAAACAACATAGGAGATTTATTTTATAATTTCAGGAAAGCAAAGATTTCTTAAATAGAACATAAAAAGTAGTAACATAAAGGAAAAGATTGAGAAGTTGGACTGTATAAAAAAAGAACTTCTGTTTATCAAAAGATACACTTAAGAGAATGAAAAGGCAAGCTACAGATGGGTAGAACATATCTGCAATATGTATTTCCAATAAAAGACTCATATCTTATATGAAGAACTATAAATCAATAAGAAAAACACAATTCAATTTTAAAAATACACTAAGGAATGAATAGCACAAATTTTTTAAATAGCACTAAGGAGGAACAGGAATATCCTCTTCGCAAAACAAGATGTCTAATTTGCCAATGAATATCTGAAAAAACACTCCACCTCAAACATAAGGAAAATGGGAAATAAAATCACAATAAGATGCTACTATATCCCCATGAAAATGCTAACATTAAAAAGGAAGGATGGAGCAACGAGAATTCGCATAAATTGCTGTTTGGATTGCAAATTGTTGCAATTTCCTACTTGGGAAATTGAAATTATCTACTAATGCTACACATGCATATGACCCAGTAATTGCATCCTTAGATATAAACCCAACAGAAATGCCTTAAACAAGCCCACCTTGCCCCGTCCCCCCACCCCCACACCCCCACTCAGAAAAATGCACAAGAGAGATCTTATCAGATCTACATGTAACAGCCAAAAGCTAGGGAGAAGAAAATGGAAACATCTTACTGTCCATGAACAAGTAGAATGGATACATTGGGGAATATTCATATAATGAAATACTTGACATCAATGAAAGCCGACAAATAACCACTACACCTAACAGTATGGATGAATTTCACATACAAAATATTGAGCAGGAATGTCAAATACAGATGAATAAGGTTTTGTATTCTTTCATGAGCTGGTCAGTCAGGTGCAGCCACAAGAGGGGACAGATGAGTGGCACAGGAAAAACAGTGTATTATACTCACAGGTCCTAGAACGGGGGTCACCACATGCTACTAGGGGACCACATCGCGGGGGAAGTGAGCTCAACCAAGCAGGTGGCGAGCTGAGAGCCAGCGAGGACCTGTGGGCAAGTGCCTTCATTGGGGGTCAAGGTAGCGTTCACAAGCAAAGGGCACAAGGGGAATTCAGTGGTACAATGAATGTCATTAGGTCACAGCAGAGGCGGGAAAGAAGGGGAATTTGTGCCCGAGACCAGCCTTACACACTGGTGTACTCGGTCACCTGACACGGGCATCGCAGCCTGTCTGGGGGGATGTTGAAGCTGCAGGAAAACATAAAGTGTTAAAATTCACAATGTAAATACATAATGAATGATTCCATTTATATACATTTGTGAAAGAAGAACTAATGTATAGTGTTAGCATTTTGAAGATAATGGTTATTTGGAGGCGGAGAGGGTATAGTGACTGAAGAGTTTGCATTCTATTTCTTGCTGTGGGTGATGCTTACTCAGCTGTGTTCAGTTTGTGAAAATTCACAAGTTGCATAATATAAATATTTTTCTGAATATATTTTATACTTCAATCAATAATGCATTTATTTTTGTTTTTTTTTTTTCTACCATTTTCCCAAGTCATTAGGTTGGAGACATGTAGACTTGCTTTTGTCTTCCTTTTCTTCTTTGATTCGTTATTTTAAAAGCTGCCTTAGTTCTTAAAACAAATATCTCTTTCTTGAGCTTTGGAAGGATTTCCAAACATTATTTGCACAGTTGTTGAGAAATCACTTAATCCAACTAAAAATGCAATTAGGGTTTTTCATTTGCTTTCACTCTCTCATCTTGAATTCATGTAACTGCCATGGGTTAGCCCTTATTAATTATTTACTATTCTCCCAATTCTCTGTTTCTGCAGCCCAGTTTAGACATTTCTCTTTAGTTGAAGTTTAGACCCTGTCCTATCCTGTGGTGACTAACCCTACTGCATATGTCAGAAATTCTTTAGAAAAGATACTGAGAGGTACCTTTTACCCTGAAAGTGTTTGTATTTCTTTCTTAGGTGAATGGCAGATAATCCCATGGTGAGAAGGGAGGGCTGGTTTCTAGGAAGTTTCAGGGCTGGGCCAGTCCACTATCAAAATAGTAAATATACCTAATTAATGTATGAATGTATTATAATAAAAGAGTGTAGACTGGACATGTATTTTCTAGAAATGTAGTTCTCAAAGTTTTTATTCTCAAAACCTCTTTGCATTCTTGAAAACTATAAAGGGCACCCAAGGAATATGTTCATGTTGTTTGTATCTATCAGTATTTGCCATACTACAAACTGAGAAATTCAACTATATATATTTATTAATTCATTTAAAATAGCAATAGTATACCCATTACATCTTAACATATGTAACACATTTTGATGGGAAATTATTGTTTTTCAAAACGAAGAAAAAGTGTAGAAGAAAAGTAGCATTGTTTTACATTTTGCAAATTTCTTCACTGTCTGGATCGATGGAAGACAGCTGGATTCTCATGTCTGCTTCTGCATTCAATCTGTTGAGATGTAATGTGTCAGGAAGCTTTTGTAAAACTCCACTGTATCTACATGAGAGATTGAAAGTGAAACAGCCAAGTAACATCACATATTGTTATGAAAATAGATTTGACCTTTGAGGATCACCTGAAAGGATCTTGGAAACCCCCAGAAATCCCCAGACCACATGTTGAGAACCCCTGATCTAGGAAATTTTAAGATTTCTTTTTGGTCTACAATTTAGTCAATTTTTGTAAATGTTCCCTGTGCTCTTTAAGGAAGAAAACAAGGCATTTGTGGGAAATTATACCTGTAATATAATTAATATAAGTGTAGTATCAATTGCTTAAATATAAAATGAAATATATGAATAGTTTCACAGATTATACATAAAAGTCAGGGGTCAGCAAACTGGCCTGCCAGCCCAGGGTCTGTTTATATATGGCCCTTGGGCTACTTGTAGTTTTTATATTTTTAAAGGATTGTTTAAAAACCATACACTCACAGAGAAGAATATGCAACAGAGATCATATGTGACACACAAAGCCTAAAATATTTTCTCTCTGGCTCTTTACAGAAAAAGGTTGCTGACCTCTGAATAAACAAACTACTAATTATATCACTCATATTAGATATAGCTGTATATGTTTTTCTTCTGTTTGGCAAGTAAAAAATAAAAGTAAGTTTATTAAAATGTTTCCCAGTATTAATAACATGAATTTTATGGCATGCAGAAAAGCATTGAGTTTCATGTTCTGGCAAAAACAGTTTTATCTACTTTTAATTTATCCTTGAATTCTATTTCTTCTGATTTTAATATTGCCATTTGTTTTTACATTTTTTGGTTGCTTTTAATGTATCTCATAAAATATATACTATTAGATTGTGTATTTTAATATAGTCTGAGAATATTTGTTATTTAAGTAAGTTAATTTGGCTCATTCACATTTGTTATATAAATTGTATTTATTCTCCAATCATCTCAGCATATCATATATATTTTTAAAATTTATTTTCTAACCTTGACCATCTGCAATATGTTCTTTGATTTTCTTAATCCTCTACTAATTTGTGAGACATGGCCCATTGTAGTACAATCAGGGGTTATTAATATCGATGCAAATATTTAAAAGAACAATGTGAAGAATACAACTATCTGTTCAAGAGCACCAAGTATATGAGAAATAAAAATAGCAATAGCTCCTATTTATGGTGTCATTGTCTATGTAAAGCATTTACATAAATCAACTCATTTAATCCTCATAATAGTCCCATGAGTAGGTCTCTCTTAGAGATGAAAGCTCCTGGGGCTTCAATAAATTGTCCCCAGTCACTCTTCCAGTGAGTGGTGAGTGGCTGACTTGGAAGTCAAACCTCCTTCTGGCTGACTCCATAGCACCCCCATCATTACCATATACCTGGTGCTTTCACGGAGCTGGAGAGAAGGTTCTTCCCTGGCTCCAGTCTCTTCATCTGTCCTGCTCACTCCAGAAGGAGCTGTAGTGGAATGCATCTACAGGATTCAGCATGCTCATGGGAGCGTTGCAGATTCCTCAGAATGTTGAACAAATTCATGAAAATCACAAGACAATGTGAGTGGAAGTGCTAAGATTTTAGGCCTACTGGGGTGCCAGAAAGGAGGTTATTCAGAGTTCCCAACTCAGAATTGTCTTTTAAACTCTAGGTTCAAGCTGCACACCTGTGTTGTCCAGATCACCTTATTGGTCCATTTCTCCGTCTCAACTAAAGTGTTCAAATGTGCGGGATTTATGTATATTTAAGGTCTCTATTTCTCATTTTTTAATTTATTTATAATGTATGGTTTTCCTGTCTTTCTCTTTTAGACCATAACCTTTTTTGTATTCACATGTGTCTTTAAAAAAAAATCCCACACTATTCTAAATTCATACGAAGCCAGATAGTTTTTAAATGTTCTTATCTGACTACCCCTTATAATTGTTTAAATAGTTACAAATGAAGGCTGTTAATATATAGTTTGGATTTTGTCATAAAGTCAACTCAAAAGATAAAAGGATAAATTATGTCATTTATATTCTTTGTCATCCACTTGAATCATACATAACTTTTTCAACAGCCTACACTCATCACGGATCCATGCAGATCTTTTAGTGGGATGGAGGAAAAGGCACCTGAGAGGTTCTGACTCATGTCCTCACTCACGGCAGTGGGCTGGTGTGACCCAGCAGGGGTGGGAATGGAAGGGCCCCGGCCCCCCAGCAGGAGTGCCTCGGTTTCTGAGTGCCTGCTCAGCCCAAGAAGTCCGCATCTGGCCGGGTGTCCAGGCAGCCTTGCCCCTTATGTAGACACAGCAGTGGGGGTCTTCTGCTGGTATTATCCAAGGGTCTGCCTCTCTTTGCCCTAATGGATGAGAGTATTTGAGGCTTACCTGTGCAAAAGCATATAGAACTTCTATATCACATATTGTGATGACAAACTGCCCCTATTTCAAAACAGACAGCAAAGGCTGGTGGGACACAGGATCTGAAGTGTGGCTGGCATGAATCTCAGCTCAGTCACTTGTTTGCGATGAGACTTCTCTGTGCCTCAATTCCCACATCTAGAAAATGGAGTAGTAAGAGTACCTTTCTTACAGGGTTATTGTGAGGGTTGAATGAATTAATTCTTACAAATTACTTTCTGCCTGCAACATAGTAAACATTTAGGACAAGCTAGTCACATCATTATCTTTATTTTTATTTTATTTTTATTGCTTCTGCGTATCTGCCTCCTTCTCCTCCTCCCGCCTGTCCCCACTTCCCAAATGTTTTCAGTTACCTAAAGTTTATGTTACCTTTGTAAGCTGCCTCATAGCCTTTGAGAACAAAGTGGTTGTAGAAATACATTCTTATAATTAAAAACTATAGATAGAAAGAAAGGAGGGAAGAAAAGAGTGAGGAGGGAAGAAGGAAGAAAAAGAGAAAATTACATATGGAATTATTCAGGGCAGAACTATCACTTGTTGTCTACTTAAGGTCACCAGCCCCTAGTTTTCTTATCTAGACTCTCTGGCCCCCTGCTCACTTCTGGAGAAAAGAGATTGTGGTCGTTTGAATCCTAGAGCTCTTCCTCCTAGGACATTTCTCCTGTCTCTGGCTACAGTGACCTGTCTTTGCCTGCCTCCAAGGGGGCCACACTTCTTGGATACATGGCCATTCTTCCATCTCTAATTGATCAGAAGTTTTTTCAATTTCTCAGAATCATTCTCAGCATAGCTCTGGGAAGTCACCACCCATTAAAATTACCAGAGTTGAGATGGACCAAGGATCAAAGACACCATGGCTGGCTGTCCATCTTGGTCAAGGTGTCACTATCTCAGGAATCTTCCCCCTCATCTGGGTTTTCTTTATGGCTTTTGCTTAATATACATGGATAGCACATTATTCTTCCTGCACATTAGACTAAAGCAGAGGATAGCTATAGTGGGTTAAAGTACAAGCATCACCTGGAAGTAGCTCCTCAGATATAGGTATGAGTCAAGGTTAATTGCTTTTATGCACAAAAAGGATTCAAGGACTCTGGTTAATTATTACTAGTAAATCTTTGGAAACTAGCATTGGATAGGAATATAATTATTTCTCCTTTGAAACAGGGTGTCTTGGAATTAAGAAAGTGAAATTCACTAATAAAAATAACATGATTGATACCCTGACATACATCAGATTGAAAAATCTGTGTGGCTTTGGGACCAGGAATACCAAGAGCCCTGGAGTGAGATCGATTGGACATTTGGAACCAGTCAGCAAACAGTGTGGATTGTGAGTGGCATTGTACTAGGCACAAGGTGATATGGGTATATGACATTTACTTCGGTGGAAATGAGCCAGAGGGCTCAGGAGCTGTCTCTCAAGCTGGTTTTCTCTTGCTGTGTGACTTTCAGCAAGTCATTAATCTGTGTACCTCAGTATCTTCCTTTCTGTAAAATGAGGAAGATATTAGAAGAAATCACTGAGAAACCTTCCTTTCTGTGATTTGACC
The DNA here is from genome assembly GCF_002776525.5 of Piliocolobus tephrosceles. Classification (NCBI taxonomy): domain Eukaryota; kingdom Metazoa; phylum Chordata; class Mammalia; order Primates; family Cercopithecidae; genus Piliocolobus; species Piliocolobus tephrosceles. The sequence continues at coordinate 29,758,843 of NC_045441.1, read as the reverse complement.
CTTATAAACTCCACATCACAATTTAGTCATATAGCTGTTACATTGATTGACATTTTTTAAAGAGATACTTGAAACTTTTTCTGAGCACCTCTTCCCTCCTTCCCTTAATTTCCAACTCTGTAACAGCTTTAACTCTAAGAATAGAACATGGCACTGAAATGAGCTATATACTTCTGCATTTATATGGGAAAATTCTTATAGCAGCTTTATTTGCCTGCATAGCTAGATACTTAACTCTTTAATTTTAATGCAATAATTCATCCATTTTATTCAACCATAAGAGTGTGTGTACCTGATTTTTTAATTACAAGTCAAAGAGACAGTTACAACTGAGCTCAATTTCTTACTGGGAGGCCATGTTCACTTTCCTTGCAAGATTATACTGAATAATGGTTCCTGAAATAAGTGAAATCATGAAGTCCCTAAAAATAGTTACAGGTATATTTTTTTCTACTTGCATTTAATTTACACAGTAACAATCCTTCTTATAGGCTTTAACACAGTGTGGTTTTTGATCCTTTGAAGAGGTTCTTGATTTGGTTCTCCTCTCAAATTATCCTCAGGAGAAAATACCAGGGATACCTGAAGGTTGCAGAATTAACTCAAGCATAGTATCGCTCTTTTCTTCTCCTGTAACTGCCATTTGCTAACTTCCCAATTAATTCTTCGCACCCGCCCTCCACCCACCTACACACCCTTGCATACGATCTGTCTTAGTCATTTGACACTATCTACTAGAATCAGTATAGTAGCACCTTGATTAGTATTCACAGTAATTGCTATTTCACAGATCCTTAGTGGAATGTACTTATTTTCTTCCAGCAAATTTTCAGGTTGCTTAAGGTCAAGCCCACTTCAATCCAGGAGGAGGTGTTCAGTAAACACTTTATCCTAGGATACTGAAATAATCTTGCTTTGTCAGGGTTAGATTTAATTCTTCCAAAGGAATCCTATGTGAGACGACGTGTAGAAAAGGTCATTGTTTACAGGGCAGAGGATGAGTTGGTAAGAAACCCAGGAGGGAGTTTGTAATCTCTGACCTAGTGGCAAAGAAGTTCTGAAATATGAAAGTGTTGCTTCACTGGAAAGGTCTAGTTCTCAAGTATCAAATGATAAGAAAGTTGGGAGGAACTAATTTTTCTAAAGGATTCCAGTTTCTACACTTCAACCTATAGTATCCCCTAAATGCACGCACATGCATAGCCACATACACGGCTGTTGTGCAGCAATAACTCAGAACTACAGCGAGTATGTCCACAGCATAATTCCATGTTTTAGCGTACTAGGCAGCTAACCTTTTAAAGACAGGAATTGGCCCTTATTTGGCTTTTTACCCCTAGCTTCTATCACAGTGCTTGGAAATGGTCAATGAACACACACTGTTGACCAAGTAAATAGTAAATAATAACAATAACTAAACATTTTAATCGTTTGCCTTTACTTTATTTAATACAATATTCACTAAAATGCCAAAAGGTACACACTTTTACTATCTTTATTTTATAGAGAAGGAAACTGAGGCTGTTACTTGTCCAAGGTGTGTCCCTAGAATCTGTGATCATTAGATCATAAAGAATACCCTTTAAAGTTCTTTTACGAAGACTCTCAAACACATTTCCATTTTCCAAAGGATTTTCTTACAGTTATTTGAAACTCATGGTTTTTGCCACTCTCATTTTAAAGGTCTGGTGGTAGAGGCAGAAAAGTAATCACTTATAGCCTGGGCAATATGGTAAAACCCCATCTCTACAAAAAATGCAAAAAAAAAAAAAAAAAAAAATTAGCCTAGCATGGTGGCATGCACCTGTAGTCCCAGTTACTCAGGAGGCTGAGGCAGGAGGTTTGCTTGAGTCCAGGGAGGCCAAGGCTGCAATGAGCCGTGATTGTGTCACTGCATGCAGCCCGAGTGACAGAGTGAGACCCTCTCTTGCTCTGTCACCCAGAAAAAAAGAAAAGAGTAACTAAATGAATTCTGTATACAACCAGAAAGGAATATGTGAAGAATAACATTTCATAGTTTTGTCGCAATGCTCATCCTACAAGATTTGAATGGAAATAGTCCCTCCAGCCACATGCTGAATATGGTATTAATTATTGCTCTGTCTTGGAAGGATAACAGATCTTGTCGGGTTTTCCAGGATTCCATCTTGTCTTCACTCTTCTCATTTTGAGCCCAGATCTCTGCTTAATGTGATTTCAGTTGAACAGTCAGTACTTTGTTGTCTCATATGAAGGTCACACAACAGACAATAACAAGCACACTACTTCTCAGAATGGGGCCTGGAGCCTTCTCATCCATTGTTATTTACCATCTTGTAATATTTCCTGTACTGACAGTTGAAATCCCAAAGGGTCAGTCTTTACAAAGTCGTATTGACTGTTCATTCGTTTCAGTAATTTATAATAACAGTTCTTCCTGAATAATTCAATCTAAAAATCTGAGCAAAACTTGGGGGAAAAGACTACCAATGGGGTGGTAAGCAGCATGATGTAGTTATATGATATATAGAGAAAACAAACCAAATGTCTTTTGTAATTTCACTGTAAAAGTCATTTCTTGTCTTTGTAGAAATAAAAGTCTGTATAAAATATGTTCCTGTTGGATGTTCTGTAGACACATGCCATTCAAAAATGATACTCTGTTTGTCTCATTTGCAAAGATTTATAATAATCACTCTCTAAATTTTTGGTCAGAAAATCATATACATGCGTGAAATACCTACAGGCCTTTACAATTTCTTTTTATTATTGTTTTTTCCTGACTATAAATGATTACATTCCCATTCCAGAAAGTCAGGAAAGTGCAAGAAAAGAATAAAGGTGTAGGAAAAGAAACTGGTTGTCATTGTTTTAATTTATTGGGTTTTTAAATGATAATAATAATTATTACTATTTGAGTCAACGGGAAAGGAAGAAAGAATTCTGGAAATAAAGACAAGGATACTTACATTGTTTGGAGGGAGAGCCATATAAGCAGATGTAATTCTAAGAAGTATATATTACAGATGAAAACCAAGAGTTAAGAGGGTAACATGAATAAAACATCATTTCATACAATAGAGCTATTTGGGGTTTTGCAGAATCCAGCCCCTAACCCTTAGCAGGCAGTACCCATAGCAGAGAGAGAGCTGGTTAGACCCAATAATGTGTTGGAGATGCCTATCTTGGTATAGCGCTTTGAAATCCACAAATCGCTTTTGTTATTTCACCTCCATAACAATGCTGTGAAACTGAATGTATTACCCCTTGCTAAAGCTAAGAACACTGAGTCTCAGAGAGGTTAAATGGTTTTACCAAAGTTTCAAGACTAATAAATGATAAAGGCAGGACTAAAAGCCAGGTCCTCTGACCCCTAAACTGCTGCCTCCATGTAATGATGATGACAATGATGATGACAATCATGACAAAGCTAACATTCATTGAACTCCTATTATGTGCTCTAAATACTTTCTGTGCATTAATTCATTTAATAACATGATGTAATAATCCCAAGAAACTTCACCATAAAAAATTAATTCTGCATTTACAAATATTTAATTCCCTTTAGCGTTGTGCAAAGTTATCACCTTCACGGTTCTGGAATCCAGAGAATTTATGCTAGGTTGTGTGAAATGCTAGACAGCAGCATGGATGAAGCAGATGGCCACCCTCAGGCCTAGAAAGGAGAAAATGGACCCTGACTAGGGAGAAAAATCAGTATTATTTCTTATAATAGAAAGACTGATATTGTTTCAATGACTCAAACACATTCCAAACAAAGTAAACCTAAGATTTCTCTCATCTTTTTCCAATTTAATGCCATGAAGAAGTACAGTTGTCTTTTAATTTGATTGCAAATAGGCTCAGTTTGCAGGATATCAGTAATACTTCATTACTGTTAAATTCTGGTTCCATCGTTTCTATGTGAAACACTTATTGAGGAATAATATGAGTTTCACTTTAGCACAACACAGCAAAATAGTTTTAGTAATGGCTAATAGGTTTATATGTAAAATGAAAACCTACTCTATAAAATATCTGTAGAAATTTCTTCTCATTTTTTCTCTCCTTTGTCTCTGGCCCAGAGATTCTTACATAGCTTTTAAAAGTGGGGTCACCATCTGCACTGGACACCTGTTGTGCCCCACTTTACATTCTTACAGCCCACCCCTTCAACAACTATTGCTATGGCAACCAGCTTCAAACAGGTGTAGCTTGACAGCACCTGGTCCCCACTACATCAAAAATCTCTCAGTTTTTTTCTGGAACTTTTTTGATCACTTCACGAGATGCTTGTGGAAAACTACCCAGACACTCATGCATCAGTAGTGTGGGTATGTAAGACAGTCAATGCTCTTGACTAGTGGGTGAGCGGGGTGGATAAATGCTGTCCTCTTCCACGGCTCAGTTGGGCAATTCTGAGGCACATTCTGCAAGGCTCCTTGAGGATTCTGATGGAGGGGAGCCCCAGTTACTCTCAGGGTGACCAACCTTTGCATTGTCTTGAACCACATCTGCATCTTCCTCTCCCTAGCTTCCTCTCCTGTTTGCTGTGTTTGCTGAGATCACTTCTAAAATAAACTGTCCATACACAATTCCCTGGCTCCAACTCTGCTTTCTTAAAAATCCTTCCTAAGATAGTTGTTTTTGAGAGTGGCCTCACAAAGCAGGCACTCAGAATGGGATTCTAGGTTGGGATCTCTTCCGAGGGAGGTGGTAATACAGGCCTCATTTTCCAGTGTAGGTCTAGTGGTGACACTCCTAGTCTGCAGTAGCTACACAATTCCTAACTCTCCAGTGGTGGAAAGGGGAAAAATACAGTTAAGGAATAAAGCCCTGGCCTATGGTATTTGAATGATACTGGAGCAGAGATAATCACAAGGATTGTTGAGCTGGCTGGCCTCTGCTAATTGCTTTGAAAACATTAAAAATATGTAAATAAAGTGGTTAAAAATAAGCAACAATCAACCCAAAGCATGGTGTCATATCAGAAGGCATATATGGCAGCATTTTAAGAGATCTTCATTTCTGCTGGAAATCAGGCTGAGAATTTGAGTATAAGGGGAGCAGAATAAAAAGGGGACTGAAATATACCTCCTGAATACGTTGCTTGTGCAAAATCAGGGTTTGCAGGAAAAGAGTGGATCCCCAAGACCTAAGATGGGGACACTTGGTTGGATGAGCCTGAAAAAAAAATAGAAAAAAAAAAAATTGCCTGTACCCTTTATGCCAGCAGAAACAGGCTTTCTACTTTAGTAGAGAACAACAGCTTTCTCTTGCCTGGAGACCCTACAAAGTCCTCACCTAGGGCAATTGCTCTTTCTACTCCAGTTCTTTTCTTGATTCCTCTCCTTAGCTCTCCCTGGTTGTGGCATAACCCTAGCTGAGAAATACAGTTTCTTCTCTGGGAAGAACTTGCACCCAAGAGACACCCAGAGAATTGCAGGACCCAATTAATACTTAGCAGTAGGAGCTAGATGCTGTCAGGGTATGCCTGTTTGTAATGTTTGTGCTTATGATATTGTCATCTCTTCTCCTTCAATTCCATTTTTCATTGGCTCTTATTCACAGTGAGTTTCCTGGGGTGTGAGATAGTGGATGCTTACTATGGGACACTGGGATTTCTTTTATAGATCATAGAGATCTTTTGTAGAATATATTAGGTACACAACCAGGGCAGAAGTAAAGAAATCCGCACTAAATCCAAGTGCAACTTTAATCCTAAACAAGTAACAAAAACCACCATTGTATAATTTGTTGAAGAATTGCTGAACAACCTAAATATGTTGGAAATGTCCTGGAAATTAAAAATATCAACACGGCAAACTTGGTAAAAAGGACACCTTACAAAATATGTATGTATATGTATGAATATGTATGTATGTTTTTATGATACCTATATACACATCATACGTATATGCACACCTATACATATACACATCACATACACTAATCTATGGGATGTGGGTGCCAGTTTTCATGCAAACAGGTCCAAAGACGATTCTTTTCATTTTCAGTGCTTCTTTTCTTGATTCTTGAATTGAATAGAACTAGATATATTTCTTGGGAAAGGTTCTGGGCTGAAGCAATCAATTAGGGGTCAAATCATTGTGAAGAATTATTTACTAAAAAGTAATTGAGACTATTGCAATCCACCAGGAAACAGTAAACATGAACTGTTGGGAGATATTGCCATATATATTGTGAGAGTTAATTTTATATATCAACTCGACTGGGTTAAGGGATGCCCAGATAGCTGGAGAAACATTATTTCTGGGTGTGTTTGTGAGAGTGTTTCTGGAACAGATGAGCATTTTTATAAGTAGACTCAGTAGAGAAGATCACCCTCACCAACATGGGTAGGAATCATCCAATCCTTTCAGGTCTCAAATAAAACAAAAGGTGGAGAAAGGGCATATTCCTTCCTTCTCATCTGCAGCTGACATCCATTTTCTCTGATGCCCACAGACATCAGAGCTCCAGGTTCTCCAGCCTTCGGACTTCAGGATTGCAGCCCAGTTTCTCAGGCTTTTGGCCTTGGACTGATAATTTCACCATTAATTCACTTCCCTGGACCCTCAGGCGTTCAGACTTGGACTGAATTATCCTGTCAGCCTTCCTGGTTTTCCAGTGTACAGAGGGCCCATCCTGGAACTTTCTCAGCCTCCATGATGTCATCAGCCAATTTGCATAATAAATCCCCTCTTGTACATCTCTGTGTATACTATTGGTTCTGTTTCTCTGGAGAACCCTGACTAATAAATATATACTCCGTCCTCTGATTCAACTGACTGGGAAAGCAATGTTTGTAGTTTGCCCATGCCTGTTGTTCTGACATAATTTTCAACAACACCCCATTTTACCTGTGAAAATATCCTGGTCTAGATAATAACTTATGGGTTACCCAATAGATATAGAATCTGAAGACACACTGTTAGAGTTAAAATCCATTTTATCCACACAGCAAACAGGTCAACTAAACTCTAACTTTAGTCTCCTGGTGTAAACCTGCAATGGCTTTCCTTTGTTAGAAGTGTAGCCACTTGGCTTTTCTACCAGTTCCGATTCTAAGCATGTCACTTTTGAAACAAACCCCATTTTGTTGTCCATGAATTTAAACCTGAATTTTGAAAATAGCTTATCATTAGATTCACAGAAAGTCATATCCATCACTCACTCTGGCATTGGCAAGGAGGGTGCTGGAAGTATTCTTAATCTGTCTTCTGTTCTTTTCTGAGTGGGCATTCATACCTATATACCCCATGTCTTGGCCAGGCAGGTTTACCTCTGGTGGGCAGGTTAGGTGGAAAAGCAGTGAAACTGTAGCTGAGAGCAGATGCCAGTGTGGTGGAGGCTGACGGTCCTGCAATATCAGAGTTCCCGCCGAGAGGGAGATGGCCGTGGAAATGACGCTTTAATTGTCCTTAACACTGCAGCTCAGTTCACAGAGAACAGAAAACTATTATTTAAACAGATGGCAGGCCTGCCCATCCATAACCAGGCATTTAATGAGATAAAATAGAGCAGCCAGGGCTGTAGGTGTGTGAGTTCAGACCATTTTGGAAGACATCAATTTAATTGCACTTCTATTTTTGTGAAAGCTGTTCCCAGATGCCTATCTTGCCCTCTATTCTACCTTCCTTCTTTCTCTTTATTTTTATCTCTCTTGCTTTTCTGGTGTTTGGGTCACAATCAGATGGATGGTTTGCTTCCCTGACTTGCAGTGCCACAGTTTTCAAATGGCATATAATTGGGACAGCCTGGTGAAGCTGATGGTATGTGGGCTGTGATGCCAGAGAGACTTGGGTGTAAATCTCTGCTCAGCTACTTAGTGGACGTTTCCTCTTCCCTAAAAATGGTGATAGTAATCTCCATCTCATAGCACTGTTGTGAAGTTTGAAAAAAAATAATGTATGAAAAAACGTCAAGTATAGTTCCTAACCTTTGTGGGTGCTCTATAAAAAAACAGGGACTGCTATTATTATTACATCCAGTTTTTCATGCATGGTGTCAAATTTAGGATCTCCTGAGTCACTCTTTTTCAATTCATTCTAGGCCTTTGGCATAATACCCAGTGTCCTGCTTAAATAAGGAAAATTAGGCCAGGCACAGTTGCTCACCGCCTGTAATCCCAACACTTTGGGAGGCTTAAAAGGGTGGATCACTTGATGTTAGGAGTTCGAGACCAGCCTGGTCAACATGGTGAAACTCCATCTCTACTAAAAATACAAAAGTTAGTTGGCACGGTGGTGGGTGCCTGTAGTCCCAGCTACTCAGGAGGCTGAGGCAGGAGAATCGCTTGAGCCAGGAATGGGGAGGTTACAGTAGGTCGAGATCACGCCACTGCACTCCAGCCTGGGCGACAGAGCAAGAGCAAGACTTCTTCAGCAAAAAAAAAAAAAAAAAAAAAAAAAAGGATAATTATATAGTAGAGTCTTGACCACTCTATTATTTGTATTCATTGTCCCATCTGAATTTCTCCTACACCACATAAAAGCACTGCCTTTTGTACTGCCTCTGGGGACAGAAGACTCACTAGTTGGTCTCAATCAGTGAATAAGTTCTATCTGTTCCATTCAAGTCAATTAGGTTTGATGCTATGAATGTCTACATGTGTAAAAATAGAAAGCTATAGGTGCAGTGAGCTAGCTGCAAGTGATGACTTGTGCCTTTTGGCACTGTGTGGTGTGGACAGTGTGCAGCCATGGGGGCTCCTTTTGGAACACGCATCCCCTGCTCTGGTAAGTGTGGCTCTGCCAATCACTAGATGCTTCTCTAAGGAGGTGTCCAGAGCAGAAAAATTCCCACAGTACACCTTGGGTAAATGTGGCCTCTCACTCCCCCTATTTCACACAGTCTCTTTAGCTAGCAAAGCTAGACACCACTGCAAAGTTCTGATTTCAGAGACAAATTTCTTTTAGCAATAGTGAGTATTATAGACGAAATTTTGATTACGAAGACTTATAGTCTTATTAATATATTAAGAGTTCCAAGAATTATAGCGTTTAACATCCAGATTTTTTTCTTTCTTATGTTTTATTACAGGGAAAGAATTTGTGTGTGTATTTCCAAATACATTTCCAAATCTTAATCTAAACTAAGCTGCAGAACTTCTCTAACTTTATTAGCTACAACTTTATGTCAGCATTTTCAGGTTTACACTGAGATCTCCGTAAAATGAGACAGGTTTTTGCCCTATGACAGAAAGGAACTTGTAAGGCACAAGATCCCAATACAAATGCTTTTAGGGACCAGTCAGCAACATGGCTGGCAGAGTTCAAAGCAATAGGGAATGGTAGAGTTGGTGGCTAAACAGGGGAGTGCAGGTCCTACTTAAGGAGATTCAAATGAAATTTTTTTAATGAGAAAAATTAAACTCTTCTGCAGGCTGACTTTGGTCTAAGGCTTTCATTTGCAAAACTTGCTTAAATGATTCAATAATATATTGCTTGCAACCTAGATTTTTATTGCTATGTATTTTAAGCTTTGTTTATAAAACCCAGTATGCTAGTTCCTTTTCAAATTGTCTTACTTCAGTATTTCCCACTTAACTTTCACACATTTAAAATTATATTTTCAGATGATCCCTGTCATTTCCACTGATGTTTTTCATGCTGAAATACTAGATGTGCCCATTGAGTAGAGGTGCAGTAAGCTTGGGGACAACTTGTTGATTGTATATGTTCAAGTATTTGCAATTTACTTGAAACCATACAGTACATATCTTAACATGGAGTGAACTCTTTCATTAAACTTACTCTTCTACTCTTAATTTGCCAATACATCCTAGGTATGAGGCACAGGATATATAAGTCTTAAGTGTTTTATTATTCTACAAAATACAATGTGATAAGTTCTATAAAGGAGGGGTAGTTAATTTGATATGATTAAGTGAAAGTTGCTCTATCTAGGGGAATTGAGAAAGACTGAATTGAATAAATGAGACACAAGTTTACTCTAAAAGAAGGAAGAGTTTGCCAGCCTGGCAAGAGGGATAAAAATATTCCAGGCATCTACAGAAAACATTCCAAAGCAATATATTTTAAAGTATAACACAGAGTTAGCTCTTGGTCTTCACTGCCCTGGGAATAACAAACCTTCCACTACACAAATTATTATGTACTTTTAAGCATTTTTAAAAAATGAAATCAGAAATGATTTCCGAACAGCCCTGTCATGTAAGAGAACTGCCCACAGTTCTCTCTGCTTTCTTCCTTTTGGCTCAGCTGTCAAGAGCTCTCTGGAAACCTAATCCTTGTTTGACAAGGAAATCGGTATTGTAGTTCCCAAGATTTGGATAATCTAGTTTCAGAAGGTAGGGACCTCTTTTGGAATGACAATGTGGTGTCCTACCCCCAGGACCTAGAACAGTACTAATTCTACCCTGAAGACCCTGCTCTCATGACGTCACTTAAACCTAATAACTTACCAAAGGCCCCAACTCCAGATACCATTGTATTGGGGTTAGGGCTTCAATATATGAATTTTGAAGGGACACAATTCAATTCATAGCAGTTGGCATAGGACAGTGCCAGGCATATTACAAGTTCTCAATATATGCTTAGTGAATAAACAAACAAACAAACAAACAAACAGAAAATGTCCCGAGATCTCTGTGTCTCTTTGAAGTTGCTAGGTCAACAACTGGACCCAGGAATAAGGGGTGTGCTCTAGCATCAGTGTAAGTGTGAGCCCTCCAAGACAAGAGGCAGGGAGCTCAGGAGCTGCTGAGAAGTAATAGTCACAAGGGAAAGGGACAGGAAAGGGAAGTCACATCAGGAAGGCTGAAGCCATAGCAAAGCCAGAGAGCTGGACCCCACTTCTGGGCCTGCCGTAATGAAGCTCTGGCTCTTCCTTCCTCTTTTCTTGCAAGCAGGGCAGCTACATGATTGCACGACGCAGTGCAAAATGAAAATGCAGGACTCTTGCTCAAAAAAGAAAAAAAAAAAAACAGAAAATGTACCATTAAGGGCACTAAATATGAAGCCTTTTCCTTTCTTCCATGATCTCTCTTGACTTGTCATGTTGTTATTTGCTATTTAACGTAGTTCTCAAGTAAAGAAAAATTAAAAGTTTTAATTATGAGCATGTTCCTTTGTTCAATGCAAGTTTTAGAAGCAAATATAAGAACATGTAACTCTTCTGCCGAATCACCAAAATTACACAATTCATAAATTCCTGTTCTGTACCTTGCACATGCATATGTATTTCATTCTCACCAGAACAGTGTGAACATCACACAACACTAACTCAACTCTTTTTTGTTTCTCTATATTTGCACATTTTACCAACACTTTCTACGTTTGGCTTATTGATGTGCTTTCTAAAAACAAAAAGAAAAAACATCTGTAGGTTTCACTATTTTTCCCTTTCCTTCAATGTCATCGTTTTCCATGTAATTGGTTGGTTATTACAAGGAAGTGACAGGAGTGAGACAGGATACTTTAAGATCCCTTGGTTGTTTGTGTTTCTTAGAATGTTATTGCCTTCTTTCTTGTTTGAAAAGAAAGCATGGCCACTTAGTCATAAACATGACACATTTCCCTTGCACTTGCCATGAGCCTCACTGAACTCCCACACATTGTGGGTCCACTGGACTTTTGTGCTCATGGGGCAACCAAATGCTCTAGGCAAATGGGGTGATACGGAGCTTGCCTACATGCTCCATTGTCCCCTTGGACTTAGCTTCCAAGACAGAAGTTCAAGGATGACAACAGGGCAGGGTGAGAAGGGCATGGAAAAGACAGTGGTGTGGGGTGGGCAGGGAAAGAAGGGCCAAGACTAAGCCAGTTGTTTGGAATTCTCTATATTCTTTCTTCATTTTCTCCATTTTTTTCTATGTTTTTTTTTTTTTTTTTTTTTTTTTTTTTTTTTTTTTTTTTTTTTTTCATTTTTCAATGGAGATGGAAAGCACCCAGTTCTGTTTTCCCCCAGAATCACCCTGTTTGTAAGCAGCTTGCAATGGTCACTAGAAACTGCTCTCTTTTGCCTGTTTTCTAACTAAGGTCAATAAAAAGAGGTGGTCCCAAGGCTGATAGAGATGGTCACTGAGGGAGCTGGCTGCTCCCTGTGGTCTTACAGAAAGACTTTTGCCCCCCATAGAGCCACATATCTTCACTTAATGTTTTAAACATTTTTTAAAGGTCACTTGAATTTAGGCATTAAATAAATTGTTAGACTGGCAAACATCAGAATCTTTTTTTTTCTAACAACAACAATAGAAAAGGCTCTTGTAGTTAACATTCTTAAGTACAGAAGTATTTTAAATTAAAGATTTTTTTTAAAAAAGAACAACCTTGTCTTCTAAATAATAATGATTGGTAATTATTCCTCAACAAAACTAAAGAAATGGTGTGTTTTCCATGCATAAAAAGCTAGTCTACTTGCACAGATATCATTAGACAAGAAATAATTGTATTATTTAGACATTATATTAAGAAAATCTTTTTTAAAAAGTTTTCACTATACGTTACATCACATAAAAATGTAAGGTAGCATGTGTGAACTGCTTAAAGAGCTTGTTAAAGATTCTTATAATAAGAAAGGCTGGGAAAAGTAGAGTCATATCTTATCAAAACAATCTAAGAAATCTTAAGAATGCTGCTTTTCTAGTAATACATAAATATACACGAACATGAGCAAGAATCCAAGTAAAGAAACAGTTCTTATTCATAGGATTGACAGTTTTATTATTACACCAGCCTGAAATAACATATAATGGTGTGTGAGTGTGCACTGGAGTTTCTAAAAGCAGCTTTTCAGATAGGCTTAATGTGAGAAGGGTTCAACTTTCTTCTTTGAATTCTGGAGGATGGGGTCTCCTGGGGATAAAGGGGAAAAGGGGAGATAAACTTTTAATGCAATCTCTATTCTTGCCATGATTTATTTTATTTATTTGTTCAGCAATATTTATTGTGCAGTCGCCATATGCCAGGCTCTGTAGATACAGTGGGGACCTTAACAAATACACTCTTGGACTTTTGGAAGCTCAGAGCACACTCAAGAAACAGTATTAGCAGAGAACATTACAGGGAAACCAAAGGGATTTAGCAACTCTTGGTGGCGGAACCTAACACTACCACAGTGGGGAGTCAGGGGGATCTTCCAGCAGAAAAGGACTTTAAAACTAAGAGCCCAGGGGTGTGTAAGGCATAGTCAGGTCAAGAATGCAGGAATGAAGAATGCTGAATCAGAGGGAATCCTGAGGAATTCCTTCTGGAACCTGGCTTCCTTAACTCTTATTAACCATGTGCTAAGACTCCTTTTAGATGGTTGTGGGATGATTGGCTGAAATAGCACAAATTTATGGAACTAAAAAAAAAAGTGTTTGGTGTAATATTGTAATGGTTGGTTTGAATTTTGGATGCATATGATTAATGGATGAGGCTGAATGAGACAGGGGAGCCAGCTGGGCACACCTTGGTGGGAACCAGTAGCAACGATAGCTATGCCTGCTGAGGGCAGGAAGGGAAGCGCAGAGTTTCCTCTTCCGGCCACGCCTTCTGACTCTAGCTAATGCCTCCTTACAGGGTGAGGAAGCTGTCAAGAAAATAAGCATATTGGCCGGAGCGGTGGCTCACACCTGTAATCCCAGCACTTTGGGAGGCCGAGGCGAGCGAATCACGAGGTCAGGAAATCAAGACCATCCTGGCTAACACGGTGAAACCCCGTCTCTACGGAAAATACAGAAAATTAGCCAGGCGTGGTGGTGGGCGCCTGTAGTCCCAGCTACTCGGGAGGCTGAGGCAGGAGAATGGCATGAACCCAGGAGGTGGAGCTTGCAGTGAGCCGAGATCACGTCACTGCACTCCAGCCTGGGCAACAGATTAAGACTCCGTCAAAAAAAAAAAAAAAGAAAAGAAAAGAAAATGAGCATATTTATTTGGGTTAAGCCTAAATGTGTGTTTCTTGGGGTTACAGCTAAAATAACCTAAAACACATCTGTATTGTGGTCTGTGACCCAAGTGCCAACCTGTGGCTGTCACAATAGTGTGTTCCAGGTAGAGGTAATAGCATGTGGAAAGGCCCAGAGGCGAAGGGGGGCCAACATCTTCAAGTGACAGGAAATACTTAAATAAGGGTGGGGCCCAGTGTAAGGGAGGAAAGTGAAGGGCGTGTCAGAGAGGAAAGCCAGCAAGATTTTGAGTATGGTGAGATTTTTCAACGCTGGACATGGAAAACCAGTTCATAGTTTAGACAGGGAAATATGATCAGAGCTGTACTTTCAAAAGAATACTCTGGTTGCGGTATGGATGATGGACTTGAGTGAGGACAGCCTGGGAGGAAGAAGAGTTATCAAGGACAGAGATGAGAGTGGCCTAGAGTTGGAGGTTGGCAGTGGGCATGGAGAGACTGGGATGATGAACCTAGGTGATTTACTCTCTGTGTGTCTGTGTGTGTGTATGAAATAGAACGAAGCAAGGTTGACTCCCATATTTTCTGGTGTGAGGACTAGGTGAATGGCTAGTATAGTCACAAAGACAAAGAATAATAAAAGAGGAGTTGGTGCGTGCAGGGTTATTCCAAAGATGGCCACAACCTGGTATGTCCACTTATGTTGAAATGGAACTGAGTGTTGCCAGAATAATGATCACAGCTGTTTGAGGGGAGTGAAAATAAAAACATTTGTTAAAGGGAATAACAATGAGATAGTTTTATAGCAAGAAGTGACTTTGACCCTGACTTTAGTCTTTGGCTGTTAGCATCCATTTCCAATCCCACTCACTACAATCTTTTCCTTCTTTTCTGAGCTGTAGGTGTGAGTCAAACCACTCTGAAACATAGCAGCACGTTTGAAAGAAGATGGCTGCTTCTTCCCCCATCATAAAGCAGAGCAAACCACAAGACAACTGCCTGTTCGAACAGATCTAAGAAAATAAATAAGGCTCAACCAAAAGTCACTGTAACCCATTTTATTATATTCTTTCTTTCTCCATACCTAACTTAAGCCTCATGTCCTGAGAAAGGATGACTAGTGCATACACCCTCTCTATCAAAAGGGTATTTTTAAAGCCACTAGCAAGAAAGTGTTGTCATAACACCACTGCTAATAATAATGACAATAATTTTATCTGTTTTTATATGTTGTCTATTACGTGTCAGTTATTTCATAAACATTATTTCTGGTCCTCACATCAACCCTACAGATTTAGCATCTCCATTTGCCAGATGTGCGAGTGAGATCAACGCTAACTGGGTCACAAAGGGAACACAGACCTTCACTTTGGGCCCCTTG
This sequence comes from Piliocolobus tephrosceles, assembly GCF_002776525.5. Lineage (NCBI taxonomy): Eukaryota > Metazoa > Chordata > Mammalia > Primates > Cercopithecidae > Piliocolobus > Piliocolobus tephrosceles. Next base: position 29,743,629 of record NC_045441.1, on the reverse strand, counting down.
TCAGGGTTTAACCAATTGGCCTTTGCTTATAAGACAGTAAGAGTGTATTTTGGGATAAAATCATTTGCAGTAAATAGATGTGGGCAGTACTTTGGGTTCTGTCTTAATCTTTCCTTCTAGCCTAGGAGTTTCTATATAAAACTCTCATTATTGTTTGGCTATAGATATATACCAATTTGTTTTTTGCACTGATGCACATTTATAATGACCTAGTGATACAAATAACCACACAGTAAATATTCATGCTATTCTGTTGATTAATTGAATTCCATTGTGTGGTTATGTCACAATTTCCTGGTCAGTGGGCAACTTTCTCATATGCTGTGATTTATGGTCTAGGTCTTTTCATGTCGTGGCATCACCAGGACCTGAAGTCTATCATCCAGTCAGCAGACACTTCATAATCACCATGGCCCTGGCAATACTCACATGGCCTCATGCAAGATTTTAAAAAGGTAGCTGGTTGGACAACTGTTTCCCAGCAATAACTCTATCCTGTTGAAAGAGGAGGTTGACAGTAGCTGGACACTTAGATGTCACCATCGTGGATGTTTAAACCATCAGTCTTTTCCTTTATGATTTTCAACTTTATGATTTTGTTAATGCAGCACTATTCACAATAGCAAAGTCTTGGAATCAACCCAAATGTCCATCTGTGACAGACTGGATTAAGAAAATGTGGCACATATACACCATGGAATATTATGCAGCCATAAAAAAGGATGAGTTTGCGTCCTTTGTAGGGACATGGATACAGCTGGAAACCATCATTCTTAGCAAACTATCACAAGAACAGAAAACCAAACACCGCATGTTCTCACTCATAGGTGGGAACTGAACAATGACATCACTTGGACTCGGGAAGGGGATCATCACACATCGGGGCCTATGATGGCGGGGGAGGCGGGAGGGATTGCATTGGGAGTTATACCTGATATAAATGACGAATTGATGGGTGCTGACGAGTTGATGGGTGCAGCACACCAACATGGCACAAGTATACATATGTAACAAACCTGCACGTTATGCACATGTACCCTAGAACTTAGAGTATAATAATAAAAAAAAAAGAATTCTCTTCTCAGGGATTAAAGAAATACTCGCCAATATTTTTTGGCCATTTTGATATAATTTTTCTAAACCATGTAGTCAAACTTTAACATCATTAATATAAATAATATATTTGTCTTCAGTAATTTGAAAGGACATTTGAATCAAATACTGAAAAAATACCAACAAACGCACACATGCACACACACACACACACACACACACTTACTTTTTCTGAACTTTATTATATACTATGGTTCTTTTGTCCTGGGCCCATACCAACACTAGAATATTTTAATTATAAACATTCTGTCATTTAAAAAATTATTCTGTGCCCTCCCTCCAAAATTAGTCTTAATTTTTTTCAAAATATTTCCCTGTTATATTCTCATTTATTCTTATACATAGATATCTCTCCAAATCTCTTCCTCAACTCTAAAACAATCACTGTTTGAGTTTAACTAATAGATAGATAGATAGATATAGGTGATAGATAGATAGATAGATAGATAGATAGATAGATGATAGATAGATAGATAGATAGATAGATAGATAGATAGATAGATAGAGACAGATAGATAAACAGGCTGATAGATTTGAGGGAGAATTGATATTTTTCAGTGTTAATTTTTCCATTTAGGAGCATTGTGTTGGTTTACTCAGATTTTCTTTTGTGTCACTCCGTTTTATGTTCCCAACGTTGGGAACTTGGTGACTATAAAGTATTTACTGAGAGGACATTACCATATTGTGTATACTTCTCATTATACTCCAAGATATTTTGTTTTGTACTTTGATTGCCTAATAAAAATATCTCTCTTTTTTTGTAGTATAGTTTTCAACTGGCTATTGCTGGTGTATGAGAAAGCTAATTACTAATTTTGGAGCATTTGGCTTGTAATCACTTAGCAGAAATGCATTACTTTGTAAAGTCATGACTGAGGCTATGTTTCTGTTACTTTCATGCATGCATGAGAGTTGCAGGTGCAGAATTCTAGGTTCAGAATATTTCTTTTCACAGAAAATTGCAAGCATGACTCCTACTATCTAATGGCATTTATTGTAGCTGAGATGTCTAATTCTAACCTCACGTTTTCCTCCTTTTGTTGAGCAGCTTTTCTGTTTGTTGTATACTTAATAGACTTTTTTACATTATCATAAATTAAAATGTTCCACCCAAATGTGTTTATGTCCAATTCCCTTAATTATCGTTTTTCTTCTGGTATATCCCCAAAATCAAATTTTCAACTAAGAAAATTTGTATCAATGATTTAATAATTTTTGCTTCTTTTTCAAGTGCCCTGTGCATAATATGAATTTCTATTACAAATATGTTTTTCTCCCAGGTATTTTCTCCTGTCTCTTATATTTTCTAGGCCATACTTATACTTTTCCTCTAAGTTACAGAAAATTTTTGACAGCTGAACTTGGATTTCATTAATTTATTTTCCTGAAGTATCAATTCTACTCTTCACTGCCTCATGGCATTTTAATTTGGGAAGTTAAAAAATCTAAAAGCAAGATTTATTTTATTTAATTGATACAGTTAGGCATCAATCAAGAAAATGATTTGGTATATATTTTAAAACTATTTTCCTGTTACTATTTCAGTAGGTTTATTTGCTGGGAGGGTATTTACTCTAAACTCCTTAGATTGGTGCCTGTGAGCAGAACTAATAAATATTTTCATAACAATGATGCTTTTGTCCTTGAAGTTTACTCATCCTTAATAGGCCAATGCTTGCGTAGTTCTGTCAGTTAAAATAAGTTGTACCAGAAATTGTCCCTGTATAGTCCCAAATAAAAGCAGAGGGGGCTTGCTTTTAATAGTTCTAGTTTATCCTCAATTCATTTTCCATTTATGGTTAGTATTGAGATAACCATAACTAGAAGGGGCCACCGCCATTGTTATGCTAGGAGCCCAGAGGTAACTGGGTACCACCCAGCTTGCTAATCAGTGTGACGGCCTCAGTGAGCAGTTCACCTAGCAAGTTCCTACTTCACTCAACAGACCTTCCTCATCAAATGAAAGACAGAACTGGCCAGGTGCCAGGGCTCACACCTGTAATCCCAGCACTTTGGGAGACTGAGGTGGGAGGATCACTCAAAGCCAGGAGTTTAAGAACAGCCTGGGCAACATAGTGAGACTCTGTCTAAAAACATGAAATGAATAGCTGGGTGTGGTGGTGCACATCTGTGGTCCCAGTTATGCTGGAGGCTGAGGCAGGAAGATCACTTGAGCTCAGGAGGTTGAGGCTGCAGTGAGCAAGACTCAAAGGAAGAAAGAAAGAGAAAGGGAGAAAGAGAGAAAGAGAGAAAGAAAGAGAGAGAAAGAAAGAAAGGGGGAGACGAAGGAGGGAGGAAGGGAGGAAAGAAGGAAGAGAGAAAGAGAAAGAAAGGAGAAAGAAAGAAGAAAGAAAGAAATGAGGGGAGGGGAGGAAGGAAGGATGGAAGGAAGTAGAAAGAAAAGAAAGAAAGAAAGAAAAGGAAAGAAAGAGAGAGAAAGAATAAAGAAAGAAAGGGAGGAGGGGGAGGGGAGGGGACAGGAGGTAGGGGGTAGGGGAGAGGAGGGAGGAAGGAAGGAAAAAAGAAAGAAGAAAGAAAGAAAGAAAGAGAGAGAGAGAAAGAAAGAAAGAAAGAAAGAAAGAAAGAAGGAAAGGGAGAGAGAGAGGGAGAGGAGGGGAGGGGAGGAGGGAGGGAG